>NC_056725.1:1810280121-1810329447 GCF_019279795.1 Protopterus annectens | reverse complement strand
TCAATCTGCTTCACTTCCTGATTCATTATCTCCACATCATCCAACCTTCTCTCTCTCTCTCATTCTCTTCATTCATCAGCCCTTCAAAGTACTCTTTCCATCTACTCGTCGCACTCTCCTCACTTGCGAGTACGTTTCCCTCACTGTCCTTCATCACCCTTACCTGTTGCACATCTTTCCCAGCTGTCCCTCTGTCTAGCCAATCGGTACAGGTCCTTTTCTCCCTCTTTAGTGTCCAGTCTCTCATACAACTCTCTATATGCCTTATCCTTAGCCTTCGCCACCTCTCTCTTTGCCATGCGCCTCATCTCCTTATACTCATGTCTACTTTCATGTTTTTGACAATCCCACTTCTTCTTCGCCAGCCTCTTCCTCTGTATACTCTCCCGTACTTCCTTATTCCACCACCATGTCTCTTTGTCCTCCTTCCTCTGTCCAGATGTCATATATTTGAATATTTCTTTGCCTGCAAAATGCAATGACTGGAGCTAGGCACTTTGTGAATACCCTGGGCACAGTAGATAAGCCAAAGGGCAGTGCAGAGAACCGATAGGGCATGTAGCCTGCTTTGAAGCATAGGTATCATCTGCAAGACTCCCTGATTGGGACGTGCAGGTAGGCTTCCTTTAAATCCAGTGTTGCCAACCAGGCACCCTTGCACAGCATAGGAAGCAACTGAAGAGTTAGCATCTTGAATTTTGGGATCACCAAAAAGGTGTTTAGGGTAGAAAGGTCCAGGATAGGACGCCATGAGTTGTCTTTTCTGGGTACCAGGAAAAGTCTCTAGTAGAAACCTTGCCCCTTTTCCTCTTCTGGTACAGCTGAATAGCCCTAATGCTTGAGAGTACTTGCTTTTGAGCCTCTGCCCACTGATTTGGGGGTAGATCTGGCCAACCGTTTGGGGTTGGTAATGTGTGGAAGTGAAACATCCAGACCTCTTAAGTTATGTATTTCTGAACACCTCAGTGAGGTTAAATGTAAGAGAATGAGTAACGCCTTGTATAAACATACTATCAAACATACTACAGCAAAATTTCATTTTACCATCATTGATAAAATAATAGGAGACAGATCTAATAAATCTGGTTGGCACAGCAAACTAAATGTAAAAGAAAAGAAATGGATTGTGAAATTAGGTGGACTTTTCCAGTCTGGCCTTAATGAATATTTATGATTTTGTATACTAATGAATATTCATGAGCTCACCAATGAAACTGATTAATTACTTCCATGTGTATAAAAAAACCTCAAGATGTTTTGGGAATTTACACTGATGAAGGCTAGGTTAACACCATAGCCGAAACCAGTCTGTTTATTCTTGTGGTTTTTTAATTTTTAACTACTTAAATTTGTTTATACAGCTCACAGTTGCTGGCTTCTGCTTTTTGTTGACCATGTGTTTTTGAGCCATGCAATCACTTCCGTGCAGGGGAATTCCTTTTGAGGAAACTATATTTAAAACCTATTTGTCCTGGGTAATGAGCTCCCAGTTTTTTGCCTGTAGAGCAATCTTTCCCCCTAAAGGAGCAGTCAGTTGAGAAGGGCTTGGAAATGTTAAAGTTAAGTCATTGAGACAGTTTACCATAGGTGGGAATCTTACTACTTCCTGATTTGGAAGTGGGAGCCCCCACTGCTTAATCCTGTCCATACCCTGGGACTGAAGCCTGGGTGTTTTGCTAGTTCTGGGTTTGGACTAAGAAGGCCTGGAAGAGGCAGGAAAGGAGCAATTCTTAGAGGGCCAATGCCTACTAAATCTTGGAGGCTGTACTTGTAGGAAATCTTTAACAGTTTGCATAGATTTAGCTTTTTCCTCCATCTTTTTAAGTACCACTTCTGGCCTTGTTGCCAAACAGGCGGTCCTGACTTAAGGGAGCATCCACCTAGACTTTGGAATTCGGCCGACCGAGGACCCGCCTGACGGCAGGAGAACCCATCTGTTATGACTGCAGCTGTATGCACGATGAACATCTTTAACAGTTTGCATAGATTTAGCTTTTTCCTCCATCTTTTTAAGTACTACTTCTACCTTGTTGCCAAACAGGCGGTCCTGATTTAAGGGAGCATCCAGCAATTTAGCTTTAACATGATCTGGCAAAGATTGCTCCTTAAGCCAAGCATGCCTTCTAAGTACAGTCCCAGTGATAACAGCCCTGCAGGATGCCTCTAGTGAATCAAAACCACATTGCAAAGTATGTATTCCAACCTGTTCAGCAGAATGCATGAAATCCTGTAAATCCTTATTTTCAGTACAGTGAGGAATCATAATAATTTTTTGTTTAAGCAATCCAATAATATGTTGCTGATACTTTAACATATGAAACTGGCAGTTTAAGGCCCTAATGGCCAAGGTTGCAGAAGTGTATACCTTCTTACCCCATCTATCCAGCGCCCTGAAATCTCTATCAGAGGGGGGTAGGATTTTTGGCAGTAGTAGCCTTAATGCCCTTGGGTCCCTGTGAAATGGTCTCAGGATACGCAGTAGGATTTCTAAAAAGGAACTTGTACGAGTCAGGAACCCTGTAATATTTATCAGGTTTTCTGGGAACAGGAGCTAGAGAGTCAGGGGCCAAGCTAGATTCTGAAAAGGCATCATCAACAATGTCTAATACAGGGGGGGTAGCTAAAGGCCTGTGTTAGGGCAGAAGCAAGAAATCCCCAAGCCTCTTTTCAGGATCAGAGTAATCCTGGCTTTCCCAGTGGAAATGCTCCCTAAGAGTATGCAAAGTTTCACCAAAAAATAAATCCTCTGGGGGGGGGGGGGGGGCAGAGGGAATAGAGTCCTCTGCATCAGAATTCTCATAGGTAGATAAGGGTAAAGCCTGGTCATCAGAGGAAACAAATTTCAGAATCCTGATCAGAAGTATCATAAGCAAATTCAGTCCTAGGTCTCAGAGGGGGAAGGTTGGCTTCCCCTGACTAAAGTAATAAAGTCTTCAGCCATTCTTATCATTTGATTTTTAGGCTTAGAAGCCTGACCATGCGGTCTGAGCATCGGTTTTCGAGGCATGGTTAGACTTTTAGGCCTTGAAGAAGAAGATGGCGTTGGTTTAATATGCAAGTCAGTAGACCTGAATACACCCTCAGAAGCCACTACCTGCACAGTGGCTCCGGACCCATCCAAGATAGACATCCGCAGGTTCCATAGTTGAAGCATCACGCAGCATATCAGACCAAATGGGCAAGGTAGAGGCCTGCGAATCTGAAGTAGCGGTATCAGGGGCTGTGAAAGCGTCTGAGTACTGGCGAACTGGCGACTAGCTTAGGAGAAGCGTTGTCGGCAGCTTTGGACCTAGGCGGCCTGCCTCTGTCTTTATCTTTGCATTTTTTGGGAATGTCGGTAGTCTGGACCGAAGACTTATTTGGATAATTGAACAGAGTACCAAAATATTTAGAAGCGTAAATATACCAATGATGAATAGTTCGCTGTTTAAATAAGGCACAAAACTGACAGCGAGGTACGTCGTTGTCAGGGCCTAGGCAAGGAACACAGTACGAATGAAAATCTTTGAGGTATTTGCTTTCCACAAGAAATACAATTATTAACTTTTGTTGACATTGGTTTAGAGCAAGAAAAAGCTTCTCCAATGTGGTACTTGGCTTTAGTTGAAGACTTTGGTTCTGAAACTCGAAAACAAAAATTTCAGGAGTCTGACGACCGGCACTTGCGAACTGCTTCTGCTTCGGGCACCGCACGGCAAGAAAGACTGATGTAAAGGCATCGGCTGCATGCTTTATACCCCTGACTACCTGACAACATGGAAGATGAGACAGCAACCGACGCAGGACCCAAGACTTTGATAATCAGGCTGACTGACTGCTACTGCAAGCAGATAAACTAAATGCGATGACTGCAACAGTGAAACATGAAGAACATCTCAAGTATCTCAGCGAATGAGATCCGCAGAGGACTGTGGAGACCCTTCTGACTAATCTAAGTCAGTATCTGATGTTAGAGACTCCTGTGGGGAGTCTAGATGTTTCCTCTTACACAATCTCTTCCTGGGAACCTCATCAGTGTGAGCTTCTGGTGAGGTCTCTGAAGAGCAGGTGCCACCCAATGGGGCTTCCTGAGGCTCTGGGTCTCTATGCTTGGTCAGGACGTGAGAGGCAGAAGCAGACAGAGGCCCTTTATGGGAGGAGGAAGGCAGACCTGAGGTAGAGGATGTCCTAGGGGACATGACTCTTCTCATGGCATCGAAAGCACCTTTGCTCCGATGTGAGGGAGCCGACGGATCCGAAGAAACTGTTGACACCCCCAGCACTGGGACAGTGGGCTCCAAGCCCGAGGTAGGAGCCGAACTCATACGAGCCAAGGCCCCGAGAGGCAAAGTCGGTCTGACTATCCTCCCCGGACCTGACCAGAGAGTGTTGGCTCCTAGAGTCCTCTATCGGCACCAAGGACATCAGAGTGCACGGAGCCGAAGACACTGGAGCAGGCATCGGCTCCGAGGGTTTTACTAACATCAGGTCTGCCGCCTCTGGCCCCGAAGGACCAGCATGGCTCAGAGGAGGAATAGTTAAGAGTCGGGGCAAGGGTCTTTGGCTCCGATGCCATTTGAGTCGAAGCAGATAACATTTTTGCTAAGGCTGGTGCCAATAACAGCTTCTGCACCACAAGATCCACATCCAGATCAGACAGGCTGATAGATGATCGAGAGGAGCGCAAGGAAAGTGGTACCAACTGGAGCAGTGGACTCAAGTGCTTTGAACACCAGTTCCAAGACTGGGGACCGGCTCCGAAAGTTAAAGACTGTCGACTCTGATGGCAGTGGAGCCGAAGTTGAAGACTTTTTCGATTTCTTCGAGTATGATGTCTTGGAAGACTGAGGACTTGCTGGATCTGTCTTAGTAACCCAAGGCTTCTGGAAAGGAAGGCTTCAACAAGCCTCTATCGATTGGTTTCCTCTTCCTTTCCTGCAGGTCCCTTGAGGACAAGGACAAGGAATGACAAATGGAACAACTGTCTTGCAAATGCAGAGCCCCTAGACAGTAAACACAATTAACGTGGCCGTCTGTAACAGACATTTTTTGGCCACACTTTGGGCACTTTTTAAACCCGGACTTGGGGTGCTCGCCTTGGTCAGCCATTGAGAAAAAAATTACTGTCACACAAAACAACTTGGCAGTAATTGACTACAAGAAGGCTTAAAATCAGGCAAAATCAGGCTAAATCAGAGACACACACACACACAGCAGAAATATATATATATATATATATATATATATATATATATATATATATATATATATATATATATATATAAAAAACAGTAAAAGCCTTTACTGTCACACAACTGTCTAACAATATAAGCAGACTGCAAAAAAAAAAAAAAAGGAGACAGCTGCTAAGATAACACTCTAAATATAAACTATGCAAGACAAGAAAAAAAATTGTAACAATAATTATAAATTTAAGCCTTTCCTAAACTACTGAAGGTTAAGCTACTAAATAGAAAAAAACTCTACACACTAAATAATTTTGATATCAAACAATGTGACAAAAGTCACTTACTAAGCACACACTAAACAAAAAATTTTAAACTAGGCCCAAAACAAGAGGCCACTAAAATGCTATATCACACACTAAGTAAGGGAAAGGGACTAAACCAGCAGAATACACACAATAAAATTATAAGCTTTGTAAACTATCTAAATACAACTATCGAAATTATGACTAAAGAATCAGAGAGAAAAAAAACAGTATACTGGCCAGAGCTAAATTTAGAACCTCCGATCTATTGCAGCGGCAAGCTAGATCTGAGGTAACTCCAGGTGCATCATGGGATAGGGGACTTAGCCTCGAGCTATTTGAAGACCTCAAGCTTTGCAATTGGCAGTATCGGAGCTGAGGGATCGTCTCTGAACCCATCAGTAAAGAATGAACGGCAAGATTGAACAACTTCACATCGAAAGTTATGTACTTACCATAAAAACAGACCCACAAGGTCTTTTCGTCCAGTTCAACCTTTGAGGTTAATGTTCATAGGTGTGTACTTGGCTAAGGGCCCTTGAGCCTTTAAAAGCCTAGCCCATAGGATTACCCTGGCATCGTGCCACTCAACCTTAGTTTCCAGTGCCTCTGTCAAGTAGAACCACTGGAGTCATGCCCGGGGCAAATTTTCTACTTCCCATCCACTCATCAAGAGTTCTCGAAGAGGGCCAGTGAGGTGCTCTGACATGTATGGGAAAGTCTATTCCATAGCATGGGCAGTTTCTGGGTTATGAACCTGTCCCTACAGCACATTCGGTTGATTGTGATAATGAGGTTGAGGTCTCTGGAACATGTGGTGCAGAGGGATTGGGATTTACTTAAATGTAGCATTTCTAACAGACCTGGGTCAGACATGGCTTAAGTCAAGCAGAGATCGCCTTTAAGTCGGCGATATGAGAAACAGTTTTTTTTTTTTTTTGAGTCTGTCCATATAGGCCAAGTGTTTAAGGTCTAGGATCCTCTTTGTGAGGTACTTTTGCGGCCTCTCCAGTTGGTGCAGGTGTCTAATGAGGTACATGTCAAATGGGACATTGTACTCTATGATTGGCCTAATGAGGGAAGAGTAGAGGGAGACAATAACCTCTTTCTTCCAAGATGCAAAACCCTTAGCAATGATATGTGCCACATAGGACTTTCTGGCCACAGTGGCAGTGTGGTGGTCAAAAGACAGGTTGCTGTCAACCTGTGTTCCCAGATCTCTTATAATGCCTTCTGTGTTCAGTGGACTACCATCGATGTGGTAGTTCATGGGAAATGGGTTTTCCCCAAAGGGGATGATGACATTTTTTGGCACTGAGCTTAAGGCCATGGTTCTGACACCAGTCGCTGGTCTCAGTGAGGCCTTTCTGTAGGATGTCAACATCATTTGGGGAGTTAATAATGGCTCCCAACTTGCAATCGTCTGTGAACTTTGTCAGCCAGAGTCCCTTTGTGTTGGCCTGAACTTCTAAGAAGTAGATACCAAACAGGAGAGGACCCAGGACTGATCCCGGCGAGACTCCACTCGTGACTGGTTAGCAGTCTGACTGGAGTCGGCTACTTTCACACTATGGGTTCTATCTGTGAGCTAGTTTGCAATCCATCTAGTGATATAGGGGTTGATGCCTAGCTTAGTTTTTCTACGATTCCTGAGTGGGGAATGGTATCAAACGCTTTGGCCAGATCAAGGTAGGCTGTATGAATCACCTTGCCTTCATCCACAGCTCTGGAGACTGACTCGAAGTCGACTAACACGATCTACCCTTCACAAAACCAAACTGTTTGGGACCCAGAATTTGGAGATTCCCTATATCTTTATTTATTAAGTCCATGATGATGCGTTCCATAGCTTTGCATATCAGACTTGTCAGGCTAATGGGGCGATAGTTCCCAGGGTCTGTAGTCGCTCCTTTGTGGAGAGGGACGACTATAGCAGTGCGCCATTCAGTTGGGACAGAGTCTGAGGTGAGGCTGTGATTGAACAGGGCACACAGGTGAGGTGCCAGTTCACTCTGTAGTTCATGTAGAACACAGCCAGGGATACTGTCAGGTTCCATAGAAACTGTACTCTTCACCTTGGTCAGTGCTGTTTTAACCTGTGCAGCAGTAATTGTGGGTGCCTGGCAATCTACTGGTATTGTGATTAATCCTTTTGGGGGAAAGAGGGGGGTAAAGTTGGCACCAAATCTGTTGGCCAGTATATTGGCAATATCTGTTGGCTCGGTATAGGACGTACCACTGTGCAGTAGCTCATCGTAAATCTGGGTACTGCTATGGAGATTCTTTGCATAACTATAGAAGGACTTGTGGCTGTCTTTACTATCTGCTGCAATTCTGTTTTCATAGCTAGCTTTAGAGGATTTGATGAGGGCTCTCAGCTTTTTGTTGAGGTTGATAAGGGAGTTTTTCCAGTCTTGGGACTTCACCTTATTCCGCATCAGTTTCCTCCTTCTGTTGTAGAGTTTGTTTATGGCAGTTGACCACCAGATGGGCTTCTTTTTTGGGAGGACAGCGACTTGGTTATATTGGGCATGGCGAGATCCATGCATTTGTGTACGTGTTCGTACAGTACATTGGTGTATAATTCGGCAGTCATGCAACTATTCTCCATTTGAATGAGTGCCGTGAAGTTAGCCACCTCTGTTCTTAGGAGCCCAAAGTGAGCTTTGGAGAAGTTTTTCATGGTGGCTACCTTTGTGGGGTGGGGTGGGAGGGATGTAGATTTGCAGGGTGATTAGTTTGTCGTCGGATCTAACTAGGGAGGAGTTGACTACTGGTGTACAGCAACGGTCACCCATGTTAGTAACGACCAAGTCAAGGATGTTGCTACCTCTACTGGGAGTAAGAACGAGCTGGTCCAGGGCATTGGAATTAATGAATTCCAGGAAACGTTGGGCAAGTGTATTGGTGCACAAATAATTTTCCCAGTTAATGGAAGGGTAGTTGAAGTCGCCCAGTATGAGAGTGTTAGGTTGGACCCTAATATTGTCCAGGGTGCTTAGGAACATGGAGTGAGTGTCTTGGGACATGGTTGGGGACCTATAACAGGCTACGACTTGAATTGCTGTCTTACCCAATGTTAGCTGCACCTGAAGTATCACTGATGCTTTATGTTGGGCTACCAGTCTGGAGGTGTGCGCATCCTTTATGAATATGGAAACACCACCGCCTTCGGAGCTTTGGTCCAAGTTTTGGGGCCGAAAGTTGTGGAATGAGTTATAGCCTGGCAGTGTAGGGGTGCTTTCTGCTGCCTTGAACCAGGTCTCTGTTACAGCACAATTGTCGATGTTCTCCACTTTAAGGAGTGCTTCGAGCAAGTGCATTTTGAGATTTTAGACTTCTAGTGCTGAGCAGCATGACCCTCAGATTACATTTGTTTGTAGCTGTGGTGGTAATTTGGTCTTTGGAACACCGCCTAAAAAAGGCACTATAGGGGTGGCAAGAGCCTTGGCCAGTATCTGGAAGCCCAGGGGTGACAGATGCAGGCCATCTCTGGCAAAGCATCGAGGTCTGTCAATCATATCATCCCAGGTAGACAGATACTGGATCCCCTTAGAATGACACCAGAAACTTAGCCAAATGTTGAAATCAATCATTTTCTGCCTGTACTGTGGTATCATTCTGGGTGATGGCATGCTGCATTTCACATCAGAGTCTGATCTGACGCTGGCACCTCTGAAATTGTGGACCCAAGGCTCTGACCCCTCACCTACCCTCTCTCCCTCAGAATTTCCTCAGATTGAGTTTGCTCACACAAACAGAAAAATACATTAAATTATATAGTGATTTTAAATGTACCAAAATGATAAAAAGTAGACACTGTATAGGAAAGGAAACAACCAGCTGAGGTTGATAATGACAAGACTCCCAGAGAGGACCATTTGTTCTTTCAAGCACCCTAGGTGACAATTTGGATGGGGGAAGGAGGGGGAAGATGTTAAACCAGATGAATAGAAGACAACACAGATCTATCATTATGGTAAATACATAACTTTCATATCCGATGTTGTCTTTTGTCCTACTTAACCTTTGGGTCAGATTCTCTAGCTACCAACCACCTGGGAGCAATCAATGAAGGATATTCCTGAGAATGGTGGAGCCAAAGGAAGCACAGGCTCTTGAATGTACATTCAATTTATAATGCGAAACAAAGGTGTGGACTACATGGGAACAACACAAATTACATCAATGGATACTTTATACTGAAAAGCAGTGGAAGCTGCTACAGACTGTTGAATGAGCTGTAGGATTTTTGACTAAGGACATACCCAATTTCTCATACATGAATATGATGCAATTTGTGAGCCATCTGGAAAGAGTAACTTTATATAAATTTTGTCCTAATTCGGCTTTAGAAATGACAACAAATAAGATTTTCTGAAGTCTTTGGTTCTGTGAAGATAGAAATTGAGTTGCCTATGAACATCAAGCAAATGTAATGTATTCTCCCTTGTTTGAAAAGTTTGGGAAGAAAACTGGCAAGTTACTAGAATGATTAAGATTTGCTTTGGATGAAACCTTTGGAAGAAAATAGGATATGTTCTCAGAGAGGACTACATTTAGGTAAGATATGTATCCAAGTATGTTGGCTTGCAAGAGTGAGCCTGTAGATCTGAACTTGCAGAAGTAACAGCCACTAGAAAAACAGTCTTCCAGGAAAAGAAAGTTTGAAGCTGCAGGTTCAAAGGGGGGTTGTGTTAAGGCGTGCAGCATAACAGTAATATCCCATGGGTGGACTTGGTCGCTTATAGGTAGTCAAAATAAGAGTTCCTTTCAGAAAGGCATTCGAGATCTTCAAAGAAACTATGGACGTCTGATTACATTAAAGCCTGAAATCACTGATAAAGTACAGTTTTGTACCTACCATAAATGTAGATGTTCGAGTGCTAATACAGCTGCAGTCATAACAGATGGGTTTTCCTGCCGTCAGACGGGTCCTCGGTCGCCGAATTCCAAAGTCTAGGTCCGGCGTCGGATGTCGTCGCTTCTTCCCTGACGTCAGTGCGACAGGGGTATAAAAGAACCAGCCGACACCATTTTCTTCAGTTTTTCTTGCCTTAGATGTCAGGTGCCCCCAGAAGGAAGGCAAAACATAAATTTATGTAATAATGCAATGCGATATAATCAAAAAACAGTAGTTGCAAGCAAATACACCATAAAAGAATACCCCAATCAGGTTGCATGAGGAGGTGTTAGCCATCAGGCCTGTCCCAAGAGGGGAAGGAGGGAGGGAAACCTGGACTGCAGCTGTATTAGCACTCGAACATCTACATTTATGGTAGGTACAAAACTGTACTATGTTCATCATGCATACAGCTGCAGTCATAACAGATTGGTAGAATCCCAAAGCTAAAAAGGGGTGGTAGGCACTAAGTGGAACTAGGAGGAGCCAGGATGCCCTGCAAGACTGCAGTGGCAAAGCCCGCTCTAGATTTGGAGTATAATGGTAGGTGATCGTGCTTGGAGAAAGTATGTACAGAACTCCAAGTGGCTGCTTCCAAAATATCTTTGGTAGGAACCCCCCTGAGGAAAGCTGCAGAGGTAGCTGTGGCCCTTGTGGAGTGAGATCTGATGCCTATAGGTACAGTTTTACCATGAAAAGAGTAACAAAAGCGTATGCAGTGGGCTATCCATTTTGAGATTGTCTGTTTGGAAATAGGCTTCCCTTGAGCACCTGTAGCATAGGACACAAAGAGTTGCTCTGATTTTCTGAAAGGCTTTGTTCTGTCCAAATAATTACGGAGCTGTCTGTGAATGTCCAAGGAATGTAGTAGTCTCTCTCCTTTGTTTTGTGGATTAGGGTAAAAGGTAGGTAAGTGGATAGCCTGATTCAAGGCTACTCTGGATACTACCTTTGGCATAAAGGAAGGGTTGGTTCGTAAGGAAACTCTGTCCTGATGGAAAATGATGAAAGGCTGCACAGCCATGAGAGCTTGTAGTTCAGAAACCCTGCGTGCTGAGGTGATAGCCAGAAGGAAGGCTGTTTTCCATGACAAAAATTGCAGTTCTGTTGAAGCAGCTGGCTCAAAAGGAGGCAGGGTCAGTTTTTCTAGAATGAAATTGAGGTCCCAAGCAGGTACTGGTTGCTTCCTTGGGGGTTTTATATTCTTAGCCCCTCTGAGGAACTGTCTTAAGAGAGGGTGAGAGAATAAAGGAGGATCAGTGTTGTATTCTGCAGAAATGGCTGAGGTATGGATTTTGATGGAGGAGAATGAAAGTCCATTGCTTAGCATCTCAGCTAGGTACTGTAATATTTGAGGTAAATTCAGTATTCCAGGATTCTGACCCTTTTTCTGATTCCAGGCACAAAACCGTTTCCATTTTGCGGAGTAGGCTTTTCTAGTAGAAGGCCTTCTGGCCTCCAAAATGACATCCTGCACCTCCTTGGAGAGTAGGGTCTGTTGTGAATTTAAGGAATCCTCCATGCGGCTAGATTGAGTGTTTTCAGCTGGCTGTGAAGAGTTTTGAAGTTGTGCTGAGTCAGTAGAAGAGGCATTAGAGGCAGGATCCATGGTGGGGAATGCATCAGGCTCGTCAGGAGTGGGTACCAGTGTTGTCTTGGCCAGTCTGGAACAATGAGAATCATCTTTGGTCTGTCTGCTCTGGCTTTTAATAGAACTTTGGGCAGCAGAGGAAGAGGTGGAAAGGCATAAACTGTCATTGTTGTCCAACTGAAAGAGTGCGTCCACTTTCCAGGCCTGTGGATGAAAGGTCCTTGAGCAGAATTTTGTCAATTGGTAATTTCTGTGGGTGGCAAAGAGATCTATGTCTGGCCTTCCCCATGCTTGAATTACCTTTGTAAAAACTTGAGGATGCAACTTCCATTCGTGTGGATCTGTCATATTTCTGCTTAGGTTGTCTGCCAGCGTGTTTTCCTTGCCTGGCAGGAACTGTGCTTGAAGTTGGATTTGTAATTCCAGAGCCATGTTCAAAAGGGACATGGCTAGCCTGCATAGGGGATATGAATGGGTTCCTCCCGGTTTGTTTATGTACCACATCACTGTGGTGTTGTCTGTCCTTATCAATAGCTGGCCTGGATGCAGTAGGTCTTTGAAAGCCATAATAGCATTTATTACTGCTAGCATTTCCTTTTGATTGATGTGTAGGTGCTTTTCTTTTTGGGACCATTTGCCCTGGATGCACCGATCTGTCATGTGCGCCCCCAGGCGTAGTCCAAGGGGTCTGTTGTGATGACTTGATTTGCTTGAGGCTTGCAGAATGGGAGACCTAGGTTTCTTTGGCATGCTTGAGCCCACCACAGAAATTCCTTTTGAAGGCATGGAATCAGTGGTATAATTGTTTCCAAACTGTGGCTGTGTTGAGACCATAAGTTTTTTAGGTACCATTGAAGTTTCATCATATGCAGCTTTGCACATGGGATTAGCAGGATGCAAGATGCCATGAATCCCAGAGCCTGCAGGATTTTCCTTGCAGTCAGCCTGGTGAAGGTTGCCAGTTTTCTGAAGTATTGAGTCAGTTGCCCTTGTTTCTCTGGCGTGAGGTAGGCCATCTGGGTGTTTGTATTCAAGCTGGCACCCAGAAAAATTATTGTTTGAGAGGGTATTAGTCGATTTCTTTTTGTTGGCTGTGTATCCCAGAGAATTCAACAACCTTATTACAAACGCCAGGTGTTTCAGAAGTATGTGTTTGCTGTCCGCTTGGATCAGGCAGTCGTCCAAATATGGGTATATTTGTATCCCTTGAAGTCTGCAGAAGGCAATTACTGATGCCAGGCATTTCGTGAACACTCTGGGCGCAGTAGATAAGCCAAAGGGCAATGCAGAGAATTGATAATGGGTTGAACCTGCAAGAAATCTGAAGTATCTTCTGCAATCTTGTCTGATTGGGACATGCAGGTATGCCTCCTTGAGGTCCAATGTTACCAGCCAAGACTCCTTGCCCAGCATGGGAAGAAGCTGCTGTAATGTGAGCATCTTGAATTTTGGTACGAGTAAATATGTGTTTAGGATGGATAGGTCCAAAATAGGTCTCCAATCTTTGCCCTTCCTTGGTACCAGAAATAGTCTGGAGTAAAAACCTTGACCCTGTTCTTGTGCAGGTACCTCTTGAATAGCTTTCATGTCCATGAGATCTGAAATTAGTATTTGTGCCTCTGCCCTTTGATTGTGTGGCAGGTTTGGCATGCCTCATGTTTGGAAGGGTGTGAAAGTGAAATCTGTAGCCTCTGTCTATAATGTCCAGGATCCATTTGTCTTTTGTGACAATATGCCAATTTTTCGAAAATAATGCCAGTTTTCCGCCTAAAGGTGCTGCCATTTGAGCCTTGCTTGGCATGCAAAGGGGAAAGTCATTGGTTCTGCTTTCTGAATGGCTGTGAACTATCCTCACCACCTCTTGGTGTAGGTGCTTGCCATTGTCTGCCTCTAAATGATCCTTGAGATTGCCCTCTACCCCTCGGGCGCCTGTATCTACCTCTTTGAGGTCTGTCCGTGGCTGGAAAAGACCAATTTTTTGAAGGCCAATTTCTACTGAAACGTGGAGGTTGTACCTGTAGGAAATCCTTCACTGTTTGCATTGATTTTGCCTTTTCCTCCATTTTCTTTAATACCTCCTCAGCTTTAACACCAAACAATACATCTTTTTGAAGAGGTGCATCTAGTAATTTAGCTTTGACATGATCTGGTAAGGTTTGCTCTTTGAGCCAAGCATGTCTACGTATGACTGATCCTGTAACAGCAGCTCTACATGAGGCCTCTAAAGCATCAAAACCACATTGCAAGGTATGTTTACCCACTTGCTCTGCACTATGCAACAAATCCTGCAACTCCTTCAAGTCTGGTTGTTCAGGTTGTGACATTTTGCCTTTCAACTGAGATAACAAAAACTGTTGATACTTTAACATATGGAACTGACAGTTTAATGCCCTCATGGTTAAAGTGGCCGAGGTGTATAACTTTTTCCCCCACCTTTCTAAAGCTCTGGAATCTCTCTCTGAAGGTAATGGATTTTTGGCAGTGGAGGCCTTAATTCCCTTGGGACCCTGTGAAATGGTTTCTGGGTCAGCCGCATGGCTTTTGTATAGGAATTGGTGTGAATCAGGAACCCGGTAATACCGGTCAGGCTTGAACGGAGCTGGAGGTAAAGAATCTGGATTAAGGCTGGCCTCTGAATACACATCATCTAGTATGTCTAAGACAGGAGGGATAGCCAGAGGCCTGTGCTGAGGGAGCAAGAGGAAATCCCTGAGCCTTTTCTTGGAGTCTGAGTAATCTTGGCCTTCCCAGTGGAAGTGTTCCCTCAAGGTATGCAAGGTTTCCCCAAAAGAGTAGTCCTCGGGGGGGGGGGGGGGACAGAGGGAATGGACTGCTCTGCATCAGAATCTTCAAAAGGGGAGTATGAATGTTCCTGGTCTTCAGAATGTTCTGAAGTAATGGAGGCCTGGTCCGAGGAAGGGTATTCTTCCTCCACTCTGGGCCTTTTGTCCGAGGGGTTGAGAACCCTGATAAGAGTAATCAAATCCTCAGCCATTTTGAGCATCTGCTTTTTAGGCATGGGGCCTTGAGAGGGGCCCTGTGGAGCTCGTCTTTTAGCATGCATGGCTGCTTTAGATTTAGTGAAAGCCTTAATGGAAAAAGAAGAAGGCCTGAAGACACCTTGAGAGGTGGCAGGCCTGTCTAAACTCTTGAGTTTCCCCGCCAAGAGTGGCTTCGGTATCTGTAGTCGGGGTGTGGGCCGAAGATCCTGCGACCTCGGGCACAGAAGACACCGCTAATGAAGTGTCATCGGTAGTCAGGGGCTGCGTAGGCGCCTCGCTGAGAACCGGAGCACCAGTAGTCGGCTTTAGCGAGGTGTCGGTAGAAGTCGCGGACATCGTATGTCGGTCCTTATCTTTGCGTCTTTTACTCAAAACTGGAGTCTGAGTATCCGACGACATAATGTAATTAAACTTTTTGCCAAAATAGTGTTGGGTGAACTCCGCCCGACGCTTAATAGTGCGTCTGTTGAATGTAACACAAAAACGACAGGCCGAGACGTCGTGGTCTGGGCCTAAGCAAGGAATGCAGAGGGAATGGAAATCCTTATGCGGTATTTGCTTCCCACATGAAATGCAATTATTAACTTTGTCTGACATCGGTCTGAGGCAAGAAAAGTTTCCCCAACGGGGTACTTAGCTTTCAAGAAGACTTCGGTTGAAAAATATTCGTAATCTCAGGAGCTGGCCGACCGGCACTTGCGAACTGCTTCTGCTTCGGGCACCGCGCGGCAAGAAAGACTGAAGAAAATGGCGTCGGCTGGTTCTTTTATACCCCTGTCGCACTGACGTCAGGGAAGAAGCGACGACATCCGACGCCGGACCTAGACTTTGGAATTCGGCCGACCGAGGACCCGCCTGACAGCAGGAAAACCCATCTGTTATGACTGCAGCTGTATGCACGATGAACATCTGTATCTTACTTGCAGAAAAACTGGAACCTTTCCGGAACAAGTCTGACAGAAAATTTAGAATCGAAAGTAGAGGTGCTGAGAATAGGTCCGGTCCTTTGTAGCATTATACAGACAACCTCTTCCATTTACTTTTTTTTTCAAATGCATTTATTTCAGGACCTTTTTAAACATCTTTACTGAATCACTTGTGACAAAGGCAAACTTACATTTATATACAAAATAAAAACCACATTAACATTTACAAACATTATACATTACATATCTTCTATACAATATAAAACAATCCAACATTACACAAATTCTTCAATTGTTGCCTTCTCAAACTTCATTCCTCCTTCAAAACATTTTAAGCATGTATTGTTCCCACAGTTTCCATTTTTTCTATGTAATTTACTCCTACACTTCTCTCACAATTTTCACTACTTCAAATATGTCTGGTTTAGACTATGACATCTACTTTCTAGTAATTTCCTTTTTGACAGCCACCAGAATTAAAATTAGCAAGACCTTACTATGTCTAGGCAATTCAGGTCCTGTATCCTAGCTCAGAAAAATAATTTCCTTAGTCACACTCATTTGCTCACCCAGTATTCTAAAAAGTCCCTACAGAGTAGTCTGTCAAAAGTTTGCCACCTGATTACAAAAATTCTCTGGCATCTGCTTGGGGCAAAAGTATTTATGCAAACACTTCCAAGCAAAATTTCTATATCTTCTAGATTATGTTGCATATTTGAGAGCCACACATCTATCCCCATGGTTTCTTTGTCAATTGCTTACCTAATCTTTCTTCCCAATCTTTTCCAAACTCCTATGATTGATTCCTATAGGTTTTGTGCAATATTTTATATGTCCTACCAATTAAACATTTACCAGCAGCTTCTGCTCAAGATTCAACTAAAAACTCAACAGTGCAGGTCTTTCACTTACAATTCCTCTGTTGCCTACAGTCTCAGATCAATCCCCAATAGGGATAGCAGTCCAAATGTGTTCTTGGCTTCTTCCTATTTTACTACCTTTCCCCTCTCTAATTTGTCCCCAGTGCCCTCGTTCTTTGTAAGCTTCCTCCAGTAAATTCCAGCCCCTCTTGCCTATTCTCTGTATCCCTAACTGCAGTCATCCCTATTGGCAGACTTTCCTTTCTCCACTACTGTGTTGGCTTAGTTCTTGGCATACTTTGCACTACTTTATGCATACAATACTCTGCATGAGATTTATTTTCCTTACGATCTGTATCCAAAATCCTACTCTTTCCTTATTTCTTGAAGTCCCTCCCTACAGCTATATCATCATCCCGTTCCACTTTGAATTGCAGATTGCTGCTTGTGTTGTGTTACGTATAACAGCCTTAACTGTGAAGCTCTAAAATATGCAATGTTATGCAACACAATTTTTATCTCATCTCCTCCTCTATTTACTGTTAGTTGAGACTCATTTACCTCTAACCCTGGCATAGCCATCAATAAATATTTCCATTTTTCTTGATTTCACCATTTCTCTGTTTTACAAGAGCTCTCTAATACCTTACAGGATCACTGTTTTTTCTTGGTACAGACTCCTTAGGTTTGGCAGCAGCCCTTTCTACTTTTTGATATCGAAGTTGTTGTGCCAAAAGTTTTTGTGGTCTGGAGTTAATTAAAAAAAAAAATGACTTCACAGAAATCTTTATAAACTCATACATATTAACTATGCACTCTCTTAGTTTCTCTTTAGCACTCACCAACTGCACCTCTTGTTCTGAGTGATTAACCCTTATTCTGCAATACTTAACCTTTGTCAGCCCCTCTAAAATAGGTATAAATATGACAGCTATGATTAAGAAGTAACACTAATTATTTAAACTCCACTTTCATTTTACCCCAATCACTAGCTGTAACTTCTACAGTACATCTTTCCCTAATAACTCCTGAATAAATTTCCACTAGCCATTCCTTACGTTCTTACCTTTTTAATAGGTAGGTTATGAAGTGCCAGTGCCTCATCTTTACTTCACTACCCTGCATTTTTATCCTAGTAATTACTGGTGCATGATCTGAAATAGTTTTGGATGTTATCAAATATCTTAATTAATGCACATGCTACTTTTAAATTTCTGTGCAATCTAGCCCACTTACTCCACATTGGGGAATAATACATAAATTATCTGCCTTCCTCCTATTGAATTCACATCTTCCATACCAAATACTTTCACACATTTCTTCAGAAATATACCCTCATTATATTTTCCATTCTAGGCTGCCCAGATACACCCTTACTTTTGCACATCAAATTAGAGTTTAAACCTGTAACTGCTGAAAACTAATTATCTCTCCCAATTTTTAGGCTCCATAACAGCAGTTTTAGGTGGAAATATATTAATACATGCCAGTGTAATCCCCATCCCTTGCCAGTAGCCCCTTACTACCACAATCTGTCATTCTTTTTCCCCCTCTTCTATCATTATTGGAGTTAATCTATCAAGTAACATTAAGTACTCATCTCTTCCTTTGTCCATGATATTTTGCTGAATATCCATTCAGAAATCCTTCATCAAATTCACACATTTCATTCCAAATGCATCTCCTGTAGCACTGTCATTTTCACTCCACATTTTTAATATATTCTTTCTTTGTCTATACCCTGTGAAACCATTCACAACTCAAGATAATATAGCAAGTGTGGCTATTATAACAAGTCATTACTGCCACCCATTATATATGACAGCTTTTTAAATGTCTAGTAACAGCTTTTGTGATAAATTTACCCACTAATGTTTAGCAGGTTGATCCCTTATACAGTTTTTTTCTCATCAACATTGGAACCTATACCACATTTTGCAAGACACTTTGCTTTAATGAAAGCCTAAAAACAAACTCTCCAAGAACCTGTTAACTTAATACAAAACAAAAAAACTATGTACATTTTCAAATAATGAAACGTTTAACCCTCCTAATAGGAAAGACTGTTCCAGACAGACAGCTGCAAATACAGGCCTTAATTAGCCTAAAGCCGAGGTTATTCGTGTTAAAATGTGTTATTTGGAGTGCCTTCTGTGTGGCGCCTGAATGTCCTCCCAGAGTTTGCATGGGTTTCCTCCCACATTCCAAAGGCATGTGTCTGGAATAAGATAAAGATATTAAGATAAAGATGTTCCTTCTAGTTTTTCTGGTACAGCAGTATATCTCTGATTTTCCCTATCTGCTCTGTCCTCTAATTCTACCATTTCTTTTGAAACATTTCTTCTTGAGCAGTCTCACTGTCAGCCTCTCCTTAACTTTGACCACTAATTTTTAGTTTTATCAGCTCATCTAATATCCGTTTAAAGCTTCTTCCATTTTTTCCAGCCTTTTATTTGAGTTGATATACTCTTTCAGGGTTTAATTTTAATTGGCTCTGGACACATTTGACTTATTTTTTTCATCCAGATTACTGGAAGCCATATCTTGCACCAAAGTTGGAGCCTCTTTTCTGAACTGCTCTTCTAGTTGTTGTTCTTTCAGGTTCCGTTAACTTGCTGGCATCCAGGCAGTTTACTTACTAGTCAGTAATCAAATTTACTAAACCTGACAGAATTACTGATCCTTATCTTTCATTTTCTTTTTTCACATTGGGAAAGCTGAAGTTAAGCTGAACACCCATTTTCCATTTATGTAGATAAATTTTGCTAGTGCAAGATTTCTGTGATGCTGTTAGAAGAATGACTTGATTTGAAAGCCTGGCATCTCTTGGCCACTATAAAAATTGGAGGAACCTTGCTGTTAGATTTAGGATCCTTGGATTTAGGAAAGTATAACTAGAAGGCTGAGACAGGAGAGCTGGGCTGTGTCCTAGCATCCATGGAGGATGTAAGGTGAGGTGCCAAAAGTAAGGGAACCAAGCTTGTTAGGGTCAATAAGGGACAATGAGGCTTATTTTTGCCTTGTACCTTTCTGGCTTTCTGAATGAATTTTATCAGGAAAAGGGAGGAAAGGTGTACAAGAAACGTCCCTTGGTGACTGACCCTGTGGAGGGATTAAGGCAAAGTAACAGATACATTTAAGATGCAAAAAGTTTGTAGAAAGGTTGGCCCCAGTAGCTGAAGGCTTGCTTTGCCACAGAGACCACCCATGAGGTAGGGGAATGGATCTGCCTCAATCTGTCTGCTAAAACATTGAAGGTCACAGGGATATGTGTTGCTACCAGGAAGCAATGGGAAGATATTGCTCTTTGCCACACTCATGGCTTCCAGACATAAATGGATAAAATCAGGTTCCCCTTATTTGTTGATGTACCAGATTACTGTCATGTTGTCAGTCTGGATTGAAATCACACCTTCTGGTAGAGGTCCTTGAAAGGACTGCAACGCTAGGACTACTCCTCTCCAGATGCTGATGTGAAGACTGGCCTGTATCCAAGAACCCTCTGTACAGTCTTCCCATCATAAGGCCCCTCCATCCGAAAAGGGAAGCATCTGTCGTAACTGTGGCTACAGAAGGGGTGGCCTTCTAATATTGCCGCAGACATTAGCCACCACCTAATTGTGATACTTGCAAATGGGACCAAGTCAAATCGGGGTACTTACCGGGGATCATTGAACTGACATGGTCTATTGAAGGACTCATTGTAGTACCTGGAAAGAGGGATCAATGTGATTGTTGAAGCAATAATCGCCAACAGCTTTACAATAATCCTTGCTGTAGGAGAGGGGTGATGCAAGACTTGACTGGCTACCTGTTGAAGTGAGAGAACTCTGGCTCCAGAAGTTTGATTTTGTGATTTTCTATATCCAGGTGACATCCAATGAAAAGTACAGTTGTATAAAATCTTAACAGTAGATGGCCTTCTCTTCACTGCTGCAGTATTTTTATTATGTGGGATCCCCTTCCAAAGGCGGCCCAAATTCCTGCCAGTATACCAAAGCCTTGAGGGTTAAGGATACACCGTATGTCACATGTATGCTCCCTGCACTAGGCGTATGGCTTTACAGGTGACATCCAGATGCATCATCCTCAGAACTGAGCCCCAGAAGGAATGCCAACCCTAGCATACCAGAGGGTAACACATCCTGAGGGACAAAGACCAGGAGAGAAGGGAGGAAGTGAATACTGCAACAGTGAAGAGAAGGACATCTACTGTTACGGTAAGATTTTACACAACTGTACTATGTCCCTCCAATTCACTGTTGCAGTATTCTTAACATGAGGGAGAATGCAAAAGCTTAGGAAGAAGATAGGGAGGAGGAGGAAGTGCAGATCAGTGTGTGTGATATACCTTTAAGAAGCTTTCCAGTGAGTCAGCACATACATACAAGTACTGAGCACATGCAAGCAAGACTGTCATTTTGAGTGAGCAGCCAGACTGTGAGCATGCAAGTACATAGTCCATTAGATAGTTCATTTAAAGTTTAATGTTCCTGTCATCCATTCTGATTTATTTCTATACAATAAACTACTTAAACGAACACTCAAGCCTCAACGTCTTCTTAATGCATGTAAGAAGAGTGATAGGAAGGGCCAGCAGAGCCTTCTAGAAACCCTTGAAGAATGGCCCTATCAAAACCAGCTCTTGCCCTAGATATGACATCCAACTTGTACTGCTTGGTAAAATTATGTACAGAAGTTCGGGTAGCTGCCTCAAGGATAGAATTAGTATCCAATCCCTTGAAAAAAGCACCAGAAGCTGCTATAGCCCAAGTAGAGTGAGTCTTGGCCGTAGAAGGAAGGCTCTTACCATAAGAACAAAAGGAAATGCCTTTAGAAATCCAACAGGAAATAGTCTGCTTAGAAACTGCCAAACCTAATGATCTAGGATAAAAAAAAATAAATAAAAAAATAAAACACACCTCTGATCAAATTTTAGAAAAGTTTTAGTTTTGTCCAAATAAAATCGGAGTTGTTTATGCACATTCAAAATGCGCAACAACTTCTCACTAGTGGACTACAGAGAAGGGAAAAAAAAGTGGACGAATGCATACACCAATTAAGAGAACTCATTTACCACCTTAGACATAAAAGGATTAGTACGAAGGGACACACTTTCCTTATGAAAACTAAAAAAGGAGGAACAGCCATAAGGGCTTGAAGCTCAGACAGCTGCTTAAAAAAAAAACAGTTCAAGAGCAATGCTGTAATGTAAGGAAGTTGAAGCTGCAGCCTCAAAAGGAGCCTTGCCAATTTGCCCATAACAAAATTAAGATCCCAGGAAGGAGGAACAGGCTTCCTGGGAGGTCTAATATGAAGGACACCTTTAAGAAATTGTTTGGCCTCGAACCTAGAGGCCAGAAGAGGAGCTAAAGGCAGACCAGCAGAAATAGATGAGAGCTGGGCTTCAATAAACAAATATGCCAACCCAGCATTGAGCAATTCACTCAACTAAGAGAACCAAAAGAACATCCACAGTAAGTGGGTCCAGGTTATCGGAAAGACACCAAACAGAAAACCTCTTCCATTTGGATAAGTAGGATTTCATAGTATTGGGTTTTCTGGACTCCTGCAGAACCCGAAGCACATCCTCAGGAAAAAAGGTGCCTATAGGGAATCAAGATCCTATCGCCCACAGTGTCAGTTGTGGACATGTGGGGATGTATTAGAGATCTCTGTCTCGTGTGAGAAGATCCAGCCTGTTGGGTAACTTGTGATGATTACCCTTGGTTAAATGCAGAAGAGGGAACCAATATTGTCTGGGCCAAAAGGGAGTCACCAGCAAGATTTTTAAAGCATCCAGTTTTATCTTGCACAGGACTTTTGGAATGAAAGAAGAGAGAAGGGAAGGCATAAAGAAACATCCCCTTCTATGAAAAAGAGGGCATCCACCTTCCAGCCCAGAGGACATGGAATCCTGGGATAAAACTGATGAAGTTGCCTGTTCAGAAGGAAGGCAGAGGTCTAACTTGAGGAATACCCCACTGGTGGATAATGTCCAGAAACACATCCCTGTGAAGCATCCACTCATGAGATTGGGTTATGGTCCTGCTCAGGGAGTTTGCCACAAAATTCTGAGCTGAAGGAATGTACACTGCCTGAAGTGTCACTTGGTACTAAATAGCTTGCTCCTAAACTTGAAGTGACAATCTGCAAAGATAGGACCTTGCACCCCCCTCCCCATTTGTCACTGTGCCACATCACTGTGGTGTTATCTGTAAAGATCTTTAAGGGCCCTGGACAGAACAGAGGATGGAAAGCAGTTACAGCCAACAGAAGAGCTCTCATCTCCTTGATACTGATGTGCTTCTTCTATTGCTTGAGGAGACCAGAGGCCTTGCAACTTTAAGATTCCATAGGAAGCCCCCCCAACCCAGGTGTCTGAACAGCTCCTGAGAAGGAAACTGGTTGAAAGGGAAGCCCTGGATTCACAGTCAGTTGGTGAATCCAACAATGAAGTTCCAACTTGAGACATGGAAGAACAGGAATTGGAAACTTTACAGGATGAGAATGCTAAAGCCAAAGTGACTTTAGATGCCACTGAAGCTTTCTTGTGCAATTTGGCGAAGGGAAGCATTGAGATGGAAGATGCCATGAATTCCAAAGCCCTCAAATTCCCTGGGTGAAATCAAGGCCAGATGAAGAAGGGACTCAAAAAAGGGAGTTAAGAGACAAAGCCTTGGGAGAAAGCAGGGATACTATCATAGGAACAGTCTGGATCCTGCATCGTAGAAAAACATGATCCTGTGACGGGGACAGTAAGGACTTTTGAAAATTTACAGTGAACCCCAGGGCTTTGCAACACAACAATGGCAAACCAAAGGTGCTATAAAAGAATCTTTGGAGAGGAGGTTTGAATAAGCAGGTCATCTAAATAAGAAGGCCTGAATGCCCTTGAGCCTGCAAAAAGTAATCATAGGAGCTAGGCATTTGGCGAATACCCTTGGGGCAGTAGAGAGTCCAAAGGGCAAAGCAAACAACTGAAAATGACAGAAAGCAACAGAGAAACTTAAATATTTCTTGAAAAGGGATGAATAGGGATATGGAGGCAAGCATTCTTGAAATCCAGAGAAACCATAAAAGCTTGAGAAAGCAGCAAAGGGAATAAAGTCTGAAGGGATAACATTTGAAAGGATGGAACCTTCAGAAAAGTATTCAGGTGAGAAAGAGCCAGAATGGGTCTCCAAGTACCCTCGTTCCTGGGGACCAAACATATTCTGGAATAAACCCCCTTCTCCTTTGAGCAGCTGGAACCTCTTAAGTAATTCACAGAGTCAAAAGACCACAAAGCACTTACGGAAAAAAAAAACAACTGGTCTTGAAGTGCCTCAGAAATACCCATGAAAGGAGGAAGAGATTTACAAACCATGAAATACCCTTGGTGAATGATGGAAAGAACCCAGGAATCCTGGGTTATGCTTAACCAAACATGAAGAGACTGAGAAAGATGGTGTGGAAGAGGAATGTGGCTAGGAAGAACTGGGTACTCAGACAGCATCTGGTTTATCAGGAAAGGAAAATTCTGAGCAGGAGGGGTCTGGGTAGACTTAGCCGGGGGAACCTTGCCACCACCTTTCTTGTCTTTAGGAGGAGGACAAGACTGTCTTCTAACAAATGCCAGTTTATTGGGATAGTTTCTCTGAAACTTTGGCACAGGGGGAAACAAAAATATATTTCAGGTCCTTCCCTTCTCTTGCAGGAACTTGAACTCAGCAGCACCACCAAACAAAAATCTGTTGTCCAGAGGAGCATTCATCAACTTAGCCTTTATATCAGGCAGAGGTTGAAGCCGTAGCCAGGAATACCTCTTCACAGAACTAAAGGCAGCAGCCCTAGAAGGAGCATCTGTTGCATCATAACTACATTTAATATAATGGTGAGCTACCAGCTAAGAAGTCCCTAACAGGGGACAAGGCAGAAGTCTTTCCCTCAGAATCAGGAAGGTCAGAAATAACCTGGTAAACCTGAGAAAGAGCCAAAATATATCTGGTCATATGAGTTGATAATTAACAGCCTAAAATGCTAGGGGTAGCTGAAGTCTAAACATTTTTAGTCCTGCTGTCCTTATCAGAAGGAAGAAGCTTGGTAGAAGCCAGTAACTAAGAAGGCTTGTTGGATGCCACAGAAACCACCAAAGGGTTAGGAGATGGACACCTGTAAAGGAATTTGCAGTCATCAGGCACTTTATAATACCAATAAAGAAGTTATGTACTCACCACAACGTTCCATCTGAGTAGTTCTACTTCATTTGTCTTCAACCTATGGGTCCTTGGATCCATAACGGATCCGACAAGGCCACATTTTCCAGCTACGGCTCCAAGCTCCATGCTTCTCCCCTACCCACAATGCCCCCAGTCTCCCTTCTCCATTCAGATAGAGTTTTGCTGCCCAACATATAACCATTACTCGACCACACAAGGACTTATCCTCCAAAAAAACTTACTACCAGATCCCTTAACTCCAAGCATAAGCAAAGATCCTGACAGAAAGGGACCAGAACAAGTGACATAGTATCCTGAAGGATAAGGTCAGGGGGAAGAAGGGAGGGAATGGTTGAAACAGAAAACAAAATACCTGCATGTGTGGCTGGTGCACGGCTATACCATATCACCAGAACAGAGGAAAAAAGAGCCAGCACACAGTAATTCAAGTGTAGCCTTCTGGCAAAAGAATATTTTATTCCATGAAGACTAAATAAAAAATTAACCCAGTGGTGTCATACCGGTTTCGGCATACGCCTTCTTCAGTAACCACACCACAAAACATCCAATAAAGGCTATTCATTCTCATACATTTATATTCAATATAATGACGCCCTCTAGTGGATAAAAAATACATTGCTAAACTAAATTAGCAAAGTAATTTGTTACAAAACTTTGAAATATCCAAAATATATATATATATAAAAAATTATATATCCATGTGTACAAACGTCCAATAGTAAATATCTAAATGATGATCCATGGCAGAATCCTTCATATTTCACAGTTCATATTTCGTTAAGACTCCAGTCTTTGTGTTGCAGTTTTTCATCTATAGAAGCTTAGCATTTTTTACATCCCTTTGCGAAGCAGCTCAGCAGGTACTGTATTGACGCTTTTTTGTATGAGAACTATTCCAAATAACATTTTCAGTATTACTGGATTTGGACAATAAAAGGAACATTTCATTCTGTTTGGGACATTACAGAAGTTCGTTTGGGACACTGTAGAAGTTTTGGCTGCGGCGAATTGGATGGTGGAACTGTTTGGCTTGGTCCCTCTCTGGTTTCTTTCATTTGTTTCAACTCGAGCCAGGGATTCAGCCTGGGTTGAGTTTCATCTTTAGGGCCGAATTGTGTTTACCAACCAACTATTTTGGACATAATGTACTACTGTTCATATGTTTTTGAGGTGCGTTTTAAACAGAGGCCTCATTTAGACTTTGGAGAGACTTTTTTCATCTTGGTATATATGCTGCATTTTGTATCTGATGTGTTTCCATTATTTTCAGGGTCTACAGTGTTCGCACCCGAGGGATCAACATTAGTGTTCACGAGTTTGAACAGTCTGACTTGTGGACTTAATATTGTATCAACATTTGACAATTTTTGTTACATATATTGTTCTGGAAGTGTCTTAAATTTCCAGTTACTCCTATTAGAGATATGGTCCTTATTATGTTATATCTTTGGGACTAGTTGTTTTCAACCCCAAGTTTATGTTGGGGTTGATACATGGATTCACTGTTTGATACATGTGTTTAACTTATACTTTCGATCAGTAATGTTTGTACATGTTAATGTTGACAACAGTCTGTTTTAAAACAGAGGCTTACCCTCATATAACTAGAATTAAGGGCACTTGTATCTCATGGTTTTGCTTGACTGTACTTTCACATTGTTAAGAGCTACATAGGTTCATAGGTAGATGCTAGGCTATCTGCCCGAGGGCATTTATAAGCCTAGCCAGAGTGTGTCGGCTTTCGCCGCCCCATTGATTAACTGACCCTCTGTCAAGCAGGGCCAATAAAGTGATCCCAGGGGTGTACTTTGTTACCCATCCACTCGTCAAGGCTTCTCCTGAAGAGTGTTAGTGAGGGGCTCTGCCTAATGTAGTTGGGAATTTTGTTCCAAAGCATGGGGAGTCTGTGACAGGAATCTATCCCTCCAGCATGTTCTATTTATTGTTGTGGCGAGGTTTAGCTCATTAGAGCACGTGGCTCGCAGTGACTTGGATTTCTTTTGGAGCATGTCCATCAATTCTGAGTTGGACATGGCTTTGTAAGTCAGGCAGAGATCACCTCTGAGTAAGCAATATGCCACTGAGTACAGCCGGAGTTTTTTCAGTCGGGCTGCATAGGACATATGTTTGAGGCCAGTAATCCTCTTGGTGAGGTGCTTTTGTGGTCTTTCAAGCTGTTAGAAGTGTCTTGTGAGGTACATCCCAAATGGGGCATTGTACTCTATGAACGGTCTGATGAGTGACGAGTAGAGGGGCACTATAACCTCTATTTCTAGATGCGAACCCCTTAGTAATTAGATGGGCCACATAGAAGGATTTCCTAACTACTGTGGCAATATGATCGTCAAAGGAGAGATTACCATCTACCTGGGTCCCCAGATCTCTTTACCTCTTTCTGTATTAAGGGGGCTGCCGCCTATGTGGTAATTCGTGGGTGTTTTATTTTTCCCAAATGGGATGATTATGCATTTTTTGGCATTTAGCTTGAGGCCATGACTTTGACACCAGGTGTCTGTCTCAGTAAGGCCTTTTTGGAGGATGTCCGTGTCAGCCGGAGAGTCAATTATGGCTCCCAGTTTGCAGTCATTGGTGAACTTGGTTAGCCGTAGTCCTCCTGTGTTTGCCTGTACTTCTGAGAAATATATGCCGAACAGTACGGGTCCCAGAACTGAGCCTTGCCGGACACCACTTGAGACTGGTTTAGAGTGAGACCTGGAGCCCGCTATTCTTACCGTGCGAGTTTTGTCTGTAAGCCAGTTGGCAACCCATCTTGTGACGCAGGGGTTTATGTTCAGGCTGGTGAGTTTTTCTATAATACCCGAGTGAGGAATGGTGCCGAACGCCTTGGCGAGATCAAGGTAGGCTGTGTGAACCACCTTTCCCTCATCTATGGCCTTGGTAATGGTAAGTCAACCAGGTTTAGTAGGCATGATCTGCCCTTAAAGCCGAACTGGGTTGGGTCAAGTGTTTGGAGGTTCCCAATGTCTTTGTTAATGAGTTACATGATGATGCGCTCCATAGTCTTGCAGACCAGGCTAGCCAGGCTTATGGGGCGATAGTTACCAGGGTCAGTTGTGGCTCCTCCTTTGTGGAGCGGAATAACCATTGCTGTGCGCCATTCTCTGGGCACGTAGCCTGTGGAGAGGCTGAGGCTGAACAGCATGTTTAGGTGGGGGGTTAGTTCGTTCTGTAGTTCGTGCAAGATGCAGCTTGGGACACCATCTGGCCCCATTGATGTTGTGTTTTTGGCTTTTGAAAGGGCTGTTTTCACCTGTGCTTCTGTGATTTCTGTTCGAGTCCTTTGCTATTTTTCTTTCAAAGTTAGCCTTGGATGATTTTATGAGACACCTTAGTTTCTTACTGATACTGATCAGGGATGGCTTTCCTTCTTGGTATTTGCTTTTTTTCTGAACTAGTTTCCTCCTTTTGTTGTATAACCTGTTTATGGCAGGGGTCCACCAGACTGGTTTCCTTCGCTTAGGGGAGTGAGTCTTGGTTTTGCTAGGGATGGCACGATCCATGCATCCTTGTAAGTGCTCAGAGTGCAACTGTAAAGGATTCTGCATCTTGGGCAGTGTTATCCTTTAGCATTGGGGCTGTGAAACTTACCACCTCTGACTTAAGGTGAAGTTTGCTTTACAAAACTGTTTCACTGTGGTTTCCTTGGTTGGGGGTGGTGGCGGGGTGTGGACATCCAGGGTGATTAGTTTATGGTCTGATCTAACCAGTGACGGGTTGACCTCCGGTACGGAGCACCTGTCGCCCATGTTGGTGATGACCAGGTCCAATGTGTTGTGGCCTCTGGTAGGGGAGTTTACCAGCTGATCCAGGGCATTTGAGTTGATAAATTCCAGGAAGCGCTGAGCCTGGCAGTTTGTACTCAAGTGGTTTTCCCAGTTAATGGTAGGGTAATTGAAATCTCCCAAGATCAGGGTGTTCGGTAGGACCTTCATGTTTTCCAATGTCTCCAGAAAGGCGGAGTGGTGGTCCTGGGTCATGGAGGGTGATCTGTAGCAGGCCACAATTTGCATTTCAGATTTGCCCGATGTTAGTTGCACATGGATGATCTCAGAGATATCATGCTGTGCCACTAACCTGGAGGTGTGGGTATCCTTGATGAATGTGGATACAACCCCTCCTCTTGTGTTTCGGTCCGTGTTCTGCAGCCGAAATGTGTGGTACGAGTTGTAGCCCAGTAGTGCTGGAGTGCTTTCTGGAGCCTTGAACCAGGTTTCAGTTACTGCACAGATGCCGACGTTCTCCATACTTAGGAGTGCTTCGAGCGCATGCATTTTGAGATTTAAACTCCTGGCGTTGAGTAGCATAACCCTCACTTGTGCTGTTTACGGAGGTGGGTTTGAATTTTGAGCCTTGCCTAAAAAAGGCACTATGGGGGCAGCAAGAGCCTTGGCCAGTATTCGAAAGCCAAGGGGTGACGGGTGCAAGCAGTCTCTTGTGAAGCAACGCGGCTTGTCGAGCATGTCATCCCGGGCTGACAGACACTGGACCCCCTTTGAATGACACCAGCTTAGCCAATTGTTGAAATTGACCATTTTTTCTTTATACTGAGGTATCATTCTTGGTGAGGGCAGGATGCTGCTCAGGGTCAGGGTCATACCCACCTGGGCTACATGATCAGAGAGCTCTTTCATGTCTCTTTTCATGTAGTCCAGGGAGGTAAGGCTCAGGTCGTTCACACCAACATGAACAATAGAGTCATATTTGTACTTGTTCTGGAGTGACCTGAGTGCTTGTGTTATGTGGCGGATTCTGGCTCCCGACAGGCAGCTAACAGTAACATTCTCCTTGCCCAGCCTAGTGAGTGGGGCGTCAGTGTGCCTGATTATTGAGTCACCTATTACTAGTGTGTTAGGTATGTTATTTTGCCTTAAGGGCTGTGATTGTGCGGCACATTGATTTTGTGTTTTATGTGTTGTCTGGTTTGTGATGGGAGGTGCAGCTTTTGTGGGCGTCTGCTTTGGAGCGCTCTGATGCTTTTGCAGATTTTTATTTAGAGCCTCAGGGTATGATTTTCTGTATTTATGTGTATCTTTTGCCAGTGCTGGTTTAGTAGGTCTATGTGAGGCTGGAGGTGTGGTGCAAGTGTTAACCTTCTCCTCATGACTGTCTGTTTCAGTCTTGGGTGGAGATACCTTAGCCTCCAGTTTGGCTGTATAATTGCATCTCTCACATATGTTAGTGTTTTGTGGTAGGAGGAGAGGGCTGTGTGTACATGAGGCAGTTGTAACATTGCCTCAGGATACCCAGATTCACCAGCTGGACTGGAGAGTACACCTGAAGTTGCCCTTTGGTCATGCCTGAATAGTAGGGTGAGCTGCTTAGTCGCTTGGTTGGTGAGGGGTGGATAAAGAGCCTTGCCCTGCTGGGCAGTCAATTGTCGGGGTATATTAGTGCTTGCTATTAGGTCTGAGCAAGTGCTGGACTGTAGGATGCTTTTTGAGTGCTTAGGTTGAGAGTTAGACTAGTTTCAAGTGAAAAACTGAAGGAGACTTAGTGGAGCCAGGAATAATTTAACCCTAGCTAATCGGTGCTGCCCGGCACACAAAACCATGCAACGCGTTTTTTAAACTAACTTCTGGGCTGGAACCACTCCTCCAGGGACAGATGGCTGCTCAAAGTTCCCCTCTGTGTTACACTTTTGGGGCTTGTTATTAACTCTAAGTCTATGTTGGGGTTTATACATGGTTCATCTGTTTGATGCATGTGTTTGATTTCTGACATATGTTTCGATTATTGATGCTCGAACATGTTAATAATGGTAACAGACTGTCTGTTTTACAACTGATGTTTACCCTTGCATAACTATAGTCTAGGGTATATGCATTTTATGGTTTGGCCTGACTTTATGTCCTTATGGTTTAGGTACATTGTTATGAACAACATATTACCATCCAATTTTGGCCACATAAGGGAGTATTTTCCATTATTCTTATATGGGATAAGAACAGGTTCTTATAACTTCAGACTGCCCTGCATATTGAAATATTGGGTTTATTAATATTCAAGTTGATTTTTCAAATCGATGAGTCCTGGATTTAATGGGGAGGATAATATGTTTTGTCCTGACTTTTTGTCTCATTTTCCTGGTGTTTTGGATAAATAGTGGATATTCTTGATTTTTGAGTGGAGTGTTGGACTTCAGATCTAAGTTTATGCCTGTATGGCTCAGTCATTTATTAAATTTTTTTGTCATCACGTCACTGACCAAATTGTATATACTTATTTGGTTCATCCACTGCTACGGTCAATATTTGGGGTTTGTTCCATGGCCTTTTGGGTGTCGTACCAGGTAAAGGTTGTGCAAGTGGATTTATTCAAGTGCTAAGTAAGCATTGTAAATACATTTGATTGATTTTTTCATATTTTCTTATATCATCACAAACACTGAGCAACCAAGGCACCCGTTTTTGGAGTGCAGTTTATTGGCTATTATTGTACCCATGTTGGCCATTTTCTGATGCCTTATATTTGGTGATGAAAACTAAAGCACCACCACCTTCAAACAAATGCTGGAAAATCATCTCGCCTCTTCCTGGCTATGTTCCTGCTCTATAACCTAACCTCTTCACTCTCCTTATATGATTACTAAACTCCTATGTCTTTTGCTACTAGTGACTGATGATATTTTCTCCATATTTATTTTTATCTTCACTTGTTGATACTGGTACAATAATACTGATCTCTGTTTATACCACTCTGACTGAATTCACTGATTTCGGCTTTAATGTATATTTTCTGTATATATTACTGTAATCAAACAGACTAGATTCCTGCTTTTATGTATATTCTGTATAGGTTGCTATATTTACTATCTGTAATGCTGTTTCTGCTTCTGTACTAATTGTTTATATTTTTTCTGTATCTTGTAGGAGCTTTTCTCCCCAGGCCTCCACTGAAAATGGGCTCTTTTAGGCCCAGTGGACTTATCCCGGTAAACAAATGCAATAAATAAAGTAACATACTGATTTTGGTACATTTACGGTATCAGTTGCATGAGACAGTTTTGGACACAGTACTCCCAATTTGACTTTTGTAGACAGTGGACATATTTGGATTCTTTAGTTATATTGTGGTCTTTTTGGTCGGTGATGGATTTGGCAGCCATTATTAAGGGTCTTTCATCGGACACTGGGGATTTGGGTATTTTTGGCCTGGGGTCAGGTAATGTTAATAATGGCTCTGGAGTTCATGATCCCACTCAGGATTGCAGATCAGCTTTTACGAAGTTGACTAAAAATCTTATTACACTAAGGAAAAAGGTTTGGTGGCATAGGTTGTTTCGGGCATATGAACGGAGCAAAATTGCCCCAAGGGGACTAAGAATAAGGTTGTAACCTATGGTTGCTGAACCAGATGACTGTCTTTTTGGCCCAATGGTCTAAGGCACAACAACAGGCCTTTATGATCTTTGTTAATATATTGACCAATTACTATGAGAGGAAGGTGGAAGAACAAACTACTCAGGTCTTGAGTTTAAGCAAAGGATTTGAAGAGTTTTCATCACTCCCATGTTACATTTGCATTGATAAACTTGGTAAGGATCTGTTGGAATGGGATTCTGGGTTGAAGAAAAGAAAAATGAAAAAGTTTACTTGTGATGTGGGAGATTATGATAGAGGCAAGCCCTTTGAGGTGCATTCCAGGGTCAAATTTGTTACACCTTTCCAAACCCACAAGAAATCTAGGGTGTCTCGACCTAGGTCTATACTCAAGAAGAGATAGGGAGTCTGCAACTTCTGGGGATGAATTGTCATCGAAAACAGACTGGGAAGATGGCCACACCACAGTTTCACCAGTTCCCAAGAGGAACAATTTAGAGCACAAGTTGATGGGGGGCATCCCTTTAGGCACAGATCTCAGAGATGGGGGGGGGGGGAGGGGTAGGAAACACAAAAGACATAATGGATCTTGGGGTGATTCTCCAGAAAATGACCAAAATTTGCATGAAGTGAATAATATACACAATATATCTTCTGTTACATTCAATGAACAACAATTTCAGGTCTTAAAGGTTTGGGTTTTGTGCCAGGTTTTTGTGTTCTGGAGCATCATTTTGCACGGGATGTTGTCAATTTTTGCTGTACCCTTAATTTAAGATTGTTTTTTCACAACCAGGAAGGGGAAAAGGTGGATCACTTTGGCCTTGGATCTTTTCAATTCAGACAGTCACAGTTCAAGCCACCAGTGTCACCCATTATACAGTCTTTTCAAAATGAGGTTCTCAAATATTTACATCTGAATTTGAGCAAGTATAATATGATTAAGGATAATCTTAATCAACAAGAAAGGTCATGTGTTGAACATCTTATTACGAATCTGGACATTGCCATTTTGCTGGTTAAGGGTGGGGCATTGGTGGTTCAGAATTGGGTTGACTATGAGGCTGAGGCGGAGCGACAACTGTCTAATGAATCTCATTATAAGGCAATGCTTACTGACCCAACCAGTAAATTCAAGGAAGACAATGATACATTTTTGGATCTAGCAGAAGAGAAAGGCATCATTTCTCATGATACCTGTTCTCACCTCAAGGTCAATCACCCCGGACAACAATACACTTACTTTTTGCCTAAGATCCATAAGGATCCCAATAGACCGCCTGGTCGACCAATTGTCTCTGGCAGAGGCTCCTTTGACTGAGCCCCTGTCAGAATTCCTTACACAATATCTGAAAACCCTTGGTACAGGCGAGGATACAGGACACCACAGTTTCCTGCCATCATATCAAACATGCAACTGGAACCTGAGTGGTTCTTATGTACTTTGGATGTCACCTCCTTGTATACTAGTATTCCCCATTAGGCAGGACTCGCTGCTTTGCAATATTGGCTTGATCAGGCGAATATGTACAAACCGGGTTTTAACACTCTTCTGGTTTGTATGTCCGAATTAGTACTCACCAACAATGTCTTATTTCAAAGACAAGCGTTTCTGGCAGATTCAAGGTGCTGCTATGGGGGCCTCTTTTGCCCCTATATATGTGGACCTGTTTATGGCCTACATGGAGGAGCAATTGATTTATGATATTAACCATAACATCTTCATGAATGAGTAAGACATTTGGAGGAGATATCTTGAGGACTGCTGGTTGGCGTGGAGCAGATGAGGTATTTCTTTTTGAATTTTTGGAATATTTGAATTCCAGTAAGTAGGGTGTTGAATTTAAGTTAACTTATAATAGATTGAAAATAACTTTCCTGGATGTTTCGATTAGAACAGAATCTGACACTTTGGAGAGTGAGGTATTTAGAAAGTTTCCTCAGTTTAACACCCTACCTCATGCCACAAGCTTCCATCCACATGATGTCACCAGGAATATCCCCAAATCGCAAATTCTCCATATTAGGAGAATTTGCTTGGATTCCTCCACGTATGCCTAGCATCGACAAGAACTAATAGCCAGATTTAAGAACAGGGGGTATCAAGCAGGTGACATTACCAGGGCCAGGCGGTTTGCTAACCAACAAGATTGGTCACAGTTATCATACTATCTTAAGTGTACAAACCAATCTCAAGAGCCCAGATTGGTCACCACTTACGGCAGAAACATTAGGAGTTTCATGAATATCATCCAAAGACATTGGTACTTGTTAAAGTCAGACAACATACTAAACAATTATATTAAGGATCGGTGTTCTTATTCTATTCAAAATGGGTGGTCATTGGGATCCTTATTCAGTCATTACAAAAGGGTGCATAATCATTTTCCCAATCTTCCCGTTCAAACTACAGTAACTGGGCAACTTTTGCTGGGTTGTCATCCACGTGGGCACTGTTCATATTGTCCGCGGGTGCTCAAGTCAGATAGTTTTACTTCTCATAATTCTCCACGTCTATAATATTTCCTTTTTTGCTAACTGCAGTATCAGTTGGGTTATTTATTTAGCCCAATGTAGCTGTCGGGCATTTTATGTGGGACTTCCCAACCCTTTAAATTAAGGGTCGGTGAACACTTAAGTGATATCAGAAACAAAAATGTTTCTGGTTCCTTATATAAACACATACTCAAACATCCCACAGGGATTTTTAGCTTCATGGCCATTGACCGTATCAGGTTTAAGAGCATTGAGGCTCATGTATTACATGAATTAACGAATAAAGAGAAAAAGTGGACTGTTAAATTGGGAGCTCTATTTTCACCTCGGTTGAATGACCAATTTTGAAGGATTCTGCAATGGATCATCATTTAGATATTTACTATTGGACTTTAGTACACATGGATATATAATTTTTTTACATATATTTCTTGGCTATTTCTAGGTTCTGTAACATATTACTTTTGTGATTTAGTTTTGCAATGTATTTTTTATCCACTAGAGAGGGTTATTACATTGAATATAAATGTATGTGAATGAAGAGTCTATTGGATTTTTTGTGGTGTGGTTGCTGAAGAAGGCTTATGCCAAAACCTGTAGGACCCCACTGGGTTAATTCTTTATTTAGTCTTCATGGAATAAAATATTCCTTTGCCAGAAGGCTACACTAGAATTACTGTGTGCTGGGTCTTTTTTCTCTGTTGTTCCAGGGAATGGTTCAAGACGAATAATGTAGAACTACTCAGATAGAATGTTATGGTGAGTACACAACTTCTTTATCTGAAGTAGTTTACTTCATTTGATCTTCAAACTGTGGGAGAGTCCCCAGCTACCTAATCCTTGGGAGGCCCTCATGGAAGGATATTCTGGAGCACTACAGAACCAAAGGATGCTCTACTTCTAGAAACCAAATCCAGCTTGTAATGAGAAATAAAGGTGTGAGATGGGGCCCAAGTGGCAGATGAACAAATATCATCCAAGGAGACCCTAAACCAAAAGGCCGCAGACATAGCCATGGATCGGGTCGAATGAGCCTTCACTTTTCCTGAAAGGGGCAAACCTCTATCAGAATAAGCCTGGGCAATGCACAGAGAAATCCAGCGAGCAATAGTCACTTTTGAAACAGGTTTGCCTAAAAAGGGCTTGGCATAGGACACAAACTTGATCAAGACTTGTGTAAGGATTTAGTCCTGTGTAAATAAAATCCCAACTGCCTATGAACATCTAAAGAATGTAATTTGGGTTCCCCTTTGTTCTGATAGCTCAGAAAATATACTGGCAAATTGACAGTCTGATTGATATTAGCCTCTGAGGCTACCTTAGGAAGAAAAGACGGATTAGTACATAGCAAGACTAGCTTTGTGGAAGATCATACAAGAGACTTTGATAGAAAGAGCTTGGAGTTCAGACACCCTTCTAGCGGATGTAATGGCAACCAGAAAAGCAGTTTTCCAGGTCAAAATTTGCAGATCCACAGAGGCTGCAGGTTCAAAGGGAGGGAAACCAACACCTGCAACAACAAAGTGAGGTACCATGGAGGAACAGGATCCTTGACTGTGGGGTCTGAGAAGGAAGACACCTTTGAGAAAGGTCTTGCAGATTTGCAAAGAAACTAAAGACAGTTACCTCAGCATGAAAATTAGAAATTTTGGCTAGTTGGACTTTCACCGTAGCTAGTTGGACTAGCACCTTGATGAAAAATGCTAGCTAAAAATTCTAGAACCGCTGGAAGTGGTGCAGTGAAAGGATCCAAAGACCTCTGAACAGCCCACATCGAAAAACGTTTCCATTTACAGTTTCCTAGTGGACGACTTATGAGTCACCCCCAGAAAGGATTTAACCGGAGAAGACAAACTGGGAGTCCTAAGAATCATGGGAACTGGAGCAGCCAAGCAGTGAGCTTCAGACTATCCAGGTCTGGATGAGGGATCCCTGAGGGATGCGAGAGCAGATCCAGGACTGGATCCAAAGTCCATGGAGGGACAAAGTACAGTTTTGTACCTACCATAAATGTAGATGTTCGAGGATCCACATTGCTGCAGTCCTAACTATTGGGTAGTCCGCTGTCCAGTCGGCCCGAATACCAAAGTATATGGCTGACGTCGGTCAGGGCGCATTAGACTGACGTCAGTACGTCAGGGTACTAATGCGCATGACCAACGTCATATCCTCAGTCTTTTCTTGCCCCAGATGTCAGAAGACCCTGAAAAGATAAGGCCAAAAACCAAAAACCCCCAACATACCTGCACCAAAAAATATATATACAAAATATACAAAAATAGCAGAATATAACCTCACCTACACAACCACCCCTAAACACAGAGGGGAAGGAGGGAGGGTAAATTGGACTGCAGCAATGTGGATCCTCGAACATCTACATTTATGGTAGGTACAAAACTGTACTATGTTCTTCATTCCACATTGCTGCAGTCCTAACTATTGGGTAGAATCCCAAAGCAGAGGTAAGGGAGGCTGGCAAATCATAAGGAAGCAGGAACTGACAACATGCCTTGCAAAATAGCTGTGGCAAACCCAGCCCTAGACTTAGAGTAGAGAGGAAGATGATAATGCTTAGAGAAAGTATGCACTGAACTCAAAGTAGCTGCCTCCAAAATATCCTTAGTTGCCACCCCCCTCAGAAATGCTGTTGAAGTGGCAGTAGCCCTAGTGGAATGAGGCCTAATCCCAGCTGGAATCTCCTTGCCATGATGGGAATAACAAAATGTAATGCAACACCCAATCCATCTAGAAATAGTTTGTTTTGACACAGGCTTGCCCTGAGAACTCAAAGCAAAAGAAACAAACAACTGCTGAGACTGCCTAAAATCCTTAGTCCTGCTCAAATAATAACGCAATTGCCTGTGTACATCTAAAGTGTGCAAAATCTTTTCCCCTTTATTTTGGGGATCTGCATAAAAGTAGGCAAATGAATAGTTTGGTTTAAAGCCACACTAGAAACCACCTTAGGCATAAAGGAAGGATTAGTACGTAAAGATACTCTATCCTTATGAAAAATCAAAAAAGGCTCCACTGCCATAAGGGCCTGCAACTCAGAAACCCTTCTTGCAGAAGTAATGGCCAACAAAAAGCAGTCTTCCATGACAAGTATTTCAATTCAGTAGTAGCCTTGAGGTTCAAAAGGTTGTAGAGTAAGTTTCTCCAACACAAAGTTGAGATCCCAAGCAGGAGTAGGAGCTCACGTGGGGTCTTATATTCTTTGCCCCTCTAAGAAATTGCTTGAACAAAGAATGAAAACAGCGGTGGGTCACAATCATAGTGAGCTGAAATTGCTGCAGCATGAATCTTAATGGAAGAGAAAGACAAACCTTTGTCCAATAACTCAGTAAGATATTGAAGAGCCACACTCAAATTAGGCTCAGAAATCTCCAAATTGTTTGCTGCACTCCAAAATAAAAATCTCTTCCATTTTCTGCGTACACTTTCCTTGTACTAGGTCTCCTGGCTTCCATAATCACATTTAAAACTTGTTGAGGAAGTTGAGACCTGCTGTCTTTCAAAACAGAATATGCCAGGCTGTTAGATGAAGAGAGTGAAGCTTGACATTGAGCAGGTGACCTTCTCTCTGAGACAACAGGTGTGGAATCAAGGGTAAAGGCCATGGAGGCTTCTTTACCAGACTCCTCAGTAATGGGTACCAGTGCTGCCGAGGCCAATCTGGAGCTATTAAAATCATCCTTGGCTTGTCTTGTCTGACCTTTAGAAGCACCTTTGGAAGAAGAGGCAGAGGTGGAAACGCATACACATGAAGATTTTTCCAACTGAAAGAAAGAGCATCCACTTACCAAGCTGTGTGATGAAACCTCTTTGTGCAAAACTTTGGCAGCTGGTGGTTTAGTGGAGAAGCGAACAGATCTATGTCTGGAGTTCCCCAGGACACTGTCAACTTTTGAAATACATGAAGATCCAGTTTCCACTCGTGGGGATCCATGATTTGTCTGCTTAACACATCTGCTAAGGAGTTCTGTGCTCGGCAGAAACCTTGCCTGAAGAGTTAGTTGCAAGCTGAGCGCAGTCTCCCATAAAATCATTGCTTGCCTGCACAATGGGTAAGAATGTGTTCCCCTTGTTTGTTGATGTACCACATGACAGTTGTGTTGTCTGTTAGAATCAACACCTGCCCTGGAAGAAGTAACTCCTTGAAAGCCATTAATGCAAACTGGACTGCTAACATCTCCTTCATGTTGATATGTAGATGCTGTAGTCTGGCAGGCCACTTGTCTTGTATCCACTTTCCATTTAGATGAGCTCCCCAAGCAATGTCTGAGGCATCTGTCGTTAGAATCTGACTCGCCTCTGGCGGGTCACAGAGAGTCCCTTGTTTAGGTGACATTCCTGAGCCCACCACAAAAATTCCTGTTGAATGCAAGGTATTATTTGAATGACAGTGTCCAAATCCTGGCAGTGCTGTGTCCATACATTTTGAGATACCATTGTAGCTTCCTCATATGCAGTTTGGCATTGGGAAGCACCAGAATACAAGATGCCATGAACCCTAAGGCTTGAAGGACTGTCCTTGCAGTCAGCCCGGACTGAAGAGATAGTTGATGGAAGTAACTGGAAAGATTCTTTTGTTTGTCCAGGGTTAAAAGGCCATCTGGGCTGCTGTATTCAGTCTCACACCCAGAAAGCACATGTCTTGAGAGGGTACTAGACTGGACTTTATTTCGTTCACAGAATACCCTAGGCATCTTAGCACTGCTATGACATATTCCAAATGCTGTAGAAGGTCTTCCTTTTCTTGAGCCAGAATCAGGCAATCGTCCAAGTAAGGATAGATTTGAATTCCTTTTAGCCTGAAGTAAGCTATCACTGGAGCCAGAACCTTTGTGAATACTCTGGCCGCAGTAGATAAGCCAAAGGGCAATGCAGAGAACTGATAATGAGAATTTCCAGCTCGAAAACGCAGATACTTTCTGCAACTTAGTCTTATAGGCACATGAAGGTAAGCTTCCTTGAGATCTAAAGTTACCATCCAGTGATCTTTGCCCAGCAGAGGTAAAAGCTGTTGTAACGTCAACATTTTGAACTTGGGAATGTCCAGATAAGTGTTGAGGATAGATAAATCCAAAATTGGTCGCCACGTGTTCCCCTTCTTCGGTACTAGGAACAGGCGAGAATAAAATACTAGGCCCCTTTCTGGCACAGGAACCGGCTGAATGGCCCCTATTTGGAGTAACAGAGAAATTTGCTTGTGAGCCTCTTGTCTTTGTAGAGGAGGAAAAATCTGGCATGCCCTTGAAAGGAGGCAAGGTGTGGAAATAAAACCTGTAACCGTGGTGAATGATATCCAGAACCCATCTGTCTTGGGTAATTAAATCCCAATTTTCTTTGAAAAGAGACAGTCTTCCTCCCAACGGTGCTGCCAGGCGAGAATGAACTGGCAGCTGAAAAGGCAGGTCATTGGGTCTGCTTACGAAAGGACTGACCCCTGCCCTCACCAGAAGTCTGAGCAGGGGAACTCCCTGTCCTAGGCCTAAAAGAACCCTGAGCTCTGCCCCTACCACGTCTAGACCTACCCCTAGACTGGGAATCATAAGCAGGATAAGTCCATCCCTTAGCAGGCCAATTTCTACTAAACTTCGGGGACAGCACCTGCAAAAAATCTTTAACAGTTTGCATAGACTTAGCCTTGTCCTCCATTTTCTTCAAAACTGCTTCTACAGGCGAACCAAACAACACATCAGACTGCAAAGGAGCATCCAAAATCCGTGTCTTAACATGCTCAGCTAAATTCTGATCTCTCAACCAGGCGTGCCTACGAAGAACAGAACCAGTAGCAGCCACCCTGGATGAGGCCTGCACAGCATCAAAACCACATTGCAAGGAATGTTTACCCACCTGTTCAGACACATGAACTAAATCCTGCAACTCTTTACACTCAATACCTTCCGCCAGAGCATCCACCTTAGATTTCAACTGTGAAAGAAGATAATTCTGATATTTTAACATGTGAAACTGACAATTCAACGCCCTCATGGCTAAAGTGGAAGAAGTATACACTTTCTTTCCCCATCTATCCAAAGCCCTTGCCTCTTTATCAGGAGGGATAGGATTTTAACAACTGAGGCCTTTACACCTTTAGGCCCCTGAGAGACAGTTTCGGGTCTGCCCTAGGACTCTTAAAAAGATACTTATGAGCCTCAGGCACCCTATAATACCTATCCGGTTTAACTGGGGCAGGAGGCAAAGAATCAGGATTCAGGGAAGCCTCTGCAAAACATCTTCCACCACATTCAAAACAGGAGGTATAGCTAAAGGCCTATGCTGGGGTAAAAACAAGAATTCCCTAAGCCTTTTCCTGGAATCAGAGAAATCTTGACCTTCCCATTTAAAATGCTCCCTCATGGAATGCAGAGTCTCTGAAAATGAAAAATCCTCAGGAGGAGAAGCTGAAGGAGTAGAATCATCCACATCAGAATCAGAATAAGGAGGGTACTCCTGCAAGTCTTCAGTCAAGACTCAGAAGCCTCCGAGCATTGCTCAAAACTCTCAAATTCAGGTTCCACCCTAGGCCTCTTATCAGGAGGGGGCATAGAACCCCTTATCATAGTAATCAAATCCTCTGCCATTTTAAGCATATGTTTCTTAGGCAAAGACCCTGAAGCACTAGGAGAAACCCCACTGAAGCAAAACTTGGCCTGCCCCACAAAGAAGCCTTGGAAACAGAAGGGGAGGCTCTAACCACCTTAGGAAGAGAGGGAAGAACAGCCACCTGAGAAGCCCCTCAGCCTGGCCTACTTCCTGAGAGGATACATCCTGTAACAGTAAAGTCTCTCCCTGAGACTCCAAAGAAACACCTGGCAAAACCTCCGGCTCCACTGAGCCCTCTAAAGAACCGACGTCTGGGACTGTCGGTTCTTCCACTCTAGGCTTTGCTGTTTTGTCCTTGCGTTTTTAGCGAAGCCGGCGCCGGAGCATCCGGCGGCATTTTATAATTACAACGCTTCCCAAACACTAACCTGGCACAGTCTAACCTTCTCTTAATAGTGCGTTTGTTAAATCTAGCACAAGAGCGGCATCCAACAACGTCGTGCTCAGGCCCTAAACAAGGTATACACAAAGTATGGTAAATCCCTATGAGGTATCTGTTTCCCACAAGAAATACAGTTATTCACTTTTTCTGACATCCGGTTAAATACTGAGGCAAGAAAACCAAAATATTCCCCAACGGGTACTTAGCCAACTTTGATTCGGTCTGAAACTCTGGCTTCAGAAACTTTCAGAACGCCAACCTGCACTCGCAAAATTGCTTCTGCATCGGACCATGCGGCAAAAAAGACTGAGGATATGGCGTGGGTCATGCGCATTAGTACCCTGACGTACTGACGTCAGTCTAATGCGCCCTGACCGACGTCAGCCATATACTTTGGTATTCGGGCCGACTGGACAGCGGACTACCCAATAGTTAGGACTGCAGCAATGTGGAATGAAGAACATCTAGATGAGACCAGAGTAAGGGAAACCAAACCTGTCAAGGCCAGAATGGGGCGATGAGGATCACAGTGCTCCCCAGCCTTCAAGCTTTCTGCAGAAACTTCAACATGAGGGGAAGAAAAGGATATGCATAAAGAAGCCCTGTAGGCCAAGCATGAAGCAGGACGTCTCTGGGGGCTTCCCCGGGGGGGGTTCAGAGCGAAGAACTTGCTGCATTTCGCGTTGGAAGGAGATGCGAAGAGATCGCAGCAAGGGCGACCCCACTTTAGGAAGATCTGCTCTGCTACTGAAGGTTTCAGAGACCACTTGTAGGGCATCAGGATGGATCATCTGAGCCGGTCCGCTAAGATGTTGGACCGTTCTGGGATGTGCACTGCAACCAGAAAAACAACCGGTGGAGATCGCCCATTCCCATACTCTCATGGCCTCTTGGCATAATGGACAAGATCTGGTTCCTCCCTGCTTGTTGATTTACCAGACAACTGACCTGTAGTCTGTCTGAATTGCAATCATTCCCAGAGGAAGATGAGAATGTAAAGCTTGCAACGCAAGAACCGCTGTGATCTCTAGAACGTTGATGTGCAAATAGGTCTCATGAGGGGACCACGTGCCTTGGACCGTCCTTCCCAAGCAATGCCCTCCCCCACCCGAGCAGGGAGGTGCCCGTGGTCACTGTGGCTTGGGTTGGAGGAGGTTGAAAGGGACGTCCTTCGTGGAGATCCGGGCACTGAATCCACCACTAAAGGGTGCTTTTGCACGCCTTCGAGATCCTCACTGGAAAGGACAAAGGGAGGTCTAACAGAGACCACTGTACCACTAAAGTTCAATGTAGAACCCTCACGTGGAGGTGTGCCATGGGGAGAAGACTTATTGTGGCTGCCATAGAACCTGAACCTCTTGCGTTTGTTTTGGCTGTGAGTGAATGGGTCTGTAGAATATGTAACACATGAATCCTCAAGGTGAGTATCCTGTCTGAGGTGAGGAACATCTTTGACTGTATTGTGTCCAGCCGTGCCCCAATGAACTCTAAAACCTGGACCAGGTGAAGAGCTGACTTGTTCAGATAGATAATAATTCCTAACTAGTCGGCTAACAGAAGGAATGAGTCCCTGGCTTGACACAGTAGATACTCTAAAGGGGCAGTAAAGAGCCAAGGAACAGAAAGACCTGAATGCCCTGAAGCTTCAGGTGAGCCGCTACCACTGCCATAACCTTGGTGAACACCTGGGGGGGGGGGGGCTGTGGTGAGACCGGGGGGGGGGCACAAAATTGGTAATGATTGGCTCCCAGCCTGAAGTGGAGGAACCTCTGGGAGCACCTCTGCATTTTGATGTGATAATACGCATCCTGGAGATCTATCGAGGACATCCAGACTTTTTCCTGCAGAAAGGGCAGGATGGATTGGATTATGACCATCCGGAATTTTGTCTTGGTTACTGACAGGTTCAACTGGGACAGATCCAAAATTGGTCTGAAGTCCCCCGTCTTTTGGCACTAAAAAGAACCTGGAGTACACTCTGGATCCGGATTGGTCTTGGGGTACAGGTTGGATGACTCGTTTTCTTAGCAGTGATTCTATCTGCACTGCTGCTTCCTCCCGCTGCGTGGGTGGGACGTCCGGGAGGGTTTTGTTGGTAGGGGGAGAGTCCTTGAAAGGGACAAAATAGCCTCTGGATATGACTTGCAACACCCACCGATCTGTTGTGACAGACTCCCATTCTAGTGGGTGGAGCGACAGCCGTCCCCTGACTGCCTCCAGAGATGGACAGCCTGGCAACCCCTCAGGGATGCTGCCCAGGTCTGTCAGAGAATGATTCTTGGGATCTGGAATTCCTAGGACCCACTCTGCATCTAGGGCAGCATCTATCGTATCCCCCTCTGCTTCTGGGGGAAGGAGAGTCTTGAGTGTCCCGAGAAACGCCAGAGATTTGCCGAACCACATCTTCTTTTGACCTAGCTGGTTCCTGGAAAAGCACCTCTGAGGTGGAGAGAAGCGGACTCAGATGGTAGATAGTGTCTTCCAGTACTTCTCACTCTGGACTAGAATCTCTGTCTTCCCAAAGAGGGAAGAATCATCATAAGGGGCATTGGTGAAAGATGCCTTGAAGGGCTTCAAGAACTGGCATAAGCGGAGCCAGGCATGGTGCTGAATGGACACGTCTAACCCCGCCGCCTGTGCGGCTCCCTCCGTGGCATGGGAGAGCAAATGCGTGGACGTGTTAGCAACAGAACTGAGGGTGGCCATTCGTGCGTTGAACTTCTTCCTGTCCTCCGCCATGGACCCTGGGGTCAACTCCATGGCTTCCTTAACCAGGTCTCTCTGGAGTCTAATAACGTGCACCATATAGTTCAGCGCCCTTACGCAGTAGGTCGCTGAAGCATAGACCCGCTTCCCAAAATGGTCTAGCATCCTTGACTCTCAGTCAGGAGGATGGACCGTGGAACTCTCCTGGGCGAGTTCCTTCTTGGTGGCAATAGCCACCATCATCACATCTACAGGGGACACCTTATGCCAAAGAAGTCTATCCGCAGGGGGGGCACGATACCTTATTCTGGGTGTTTGGGTATGGACTCTACAGTGTCCGGCTCCTTCCATGCACTAGATGTTATTACATCCACGAGTGGATAAGCAGGAAGGGACACCTAAGAGGTAGATGGGCCCGAGCCGAAAGCCTCCAGGAACACAAACTCGGAGGTCAGTTTGGGGGCAGACCACCCCCCCCTTTGGTGGAGGATCTCCATGATGTCTCCAAATGAGACATCCTCAGGGGGCAGTCTTGGGGAACCTTCCCCTTCATCCAAGTCAGTGTCCTCTGTGAGGGACTCTGGAGGAGAGTCCAAGTGCCTCCTTTTGCACATATGCTTGGAGGGGAGCTCCTCAGGGGGACTCTCTGGGGAGACCTTGCAAGTGGGTTGTTCCAGAACTGGAACATCCTGGGGCAATACGGCTGCGGGCTATCCATGAGAAGGCAAGATGGACGGACGTGCACTCAAGGCCAGGGGAATCTGGGAAGAGTCTGAAGACGAGACAGTCAAAGTCCTCGACCCTGCGAGAACTCTCTCCACCATGTTGAATGCAGAGGGGGAACAGACCTCCTGGGTTGAACTAGCAAGAGACCGCACCCCCTCTGATCCAACCGGGGAGTCTGAGCTGAGCCTCCAGGAGCAGAGATGCCGAGAGGAATGCTCCTCTCCGACAAAGCCGGAGCAGAAAGCACCCCCCCTCAGATCCAACCCAGAGGCTATGGTTCTGAGAGCTTGGATCTGACACACTCAGGGAACTGGCCAATGTCGAGGTACAGGGTACCATCGGCGCCGACCCCTCAACTCCAACCTTTCTCAGATCCAACAGCTCCCAAACCGCGGGTCGGATCGGAGATTGAGTAACTGGTCTGAAAACTGGTTGGAAGGTGCCTGCTCCGGTGGGAGAAGGCCCTGGCAAGATCCCCATCTGAATTTGAGTGCCGATAAATCTCCGCATCATCTTGTCCATCTCCGCTTCGGAAAGGCTCTGGGTGGAGTGGGAGGACACCACCAAAGTGGGCCAGGATAGCCATCAAATGGAAGGGCCTATGAGGCGACCGGCTGATCAGGACCTTAGGCGTGGGGGAAACCTCAGGGACTGGAGCCGAGGTGAAGCAGGCCCGGAAATAGGTTTGGTCTTCGGCGGAGGACCGGCCTCAGACAAGCGGTCAGAGGAGCGCTTATGAGGCTGGTCTTTCTTGACCTTGCCCCCTTTCCCGAACCTCTTGGCGGGAGGGCAAGTCCCTGAGGCCAAGGAAGGGGAAGAAGCAATAGCAGCCGCTGCTGATTTGGCCGGGGAAGGAGGGATGTCTGTCCTGGCTGTGTAGGGTAAAAGCCCCTTCACAATTAGTTTGTTCCGCCTGCCCTTAACAGCTCTGGGGTTAAACCCAGTGCAAATAGGACAGGGTGACTGGAGGTGAACCACCCTCAAACAAACCACACACAGAGTGTGGCCATCCACCAGGGAAAGCTTATGGCCACACTTTGTGCATCTCTTAAATCCGGGTTTTGGGGCGTCCGCCATGCTAAAACACAGGATCTAAGTCAATACACACGCACACACACTCTAAAGAAAAGAGGGAGGAAGAGAAAAGCCTACAAGAAGAAGGATTAGCTATGAAGAAACCCGAGAAAGTACAGGAAAGGTACGAAAGGAAGAAATTCAAAAATATTCTGACAGTTTACCCAACAAACTCTGGAGCTTGGACCACATTGCTATAGCTATGGAGGCAAACGAGATCTGAAGGGAGACTGGGAGCATTATGGGTAGGGGAGAAGCATGGAGCCGTTGCTGGAAAATGCGGCCGTGTCAGATCCGCTATGGATCCGAGGACACACAGGTTGAAGATCAAATGAAGTAAACTACTTCAGACCAGGTGTTTTAGGACCAGCGGCCTGAGACGCACAAGAAAAGGCATCCAATAAAGCAGCCAAAACAGGACGAACGGCAGAGGATCTAGGAGACTCCATTTGAAGGAGTTAATAATACCATTGCTGAACTTCAGATGCAATCCTTTTCAAGAATTCCATCATCCTGGAAATAGTACCCCCAAAAGAAATCTCCTTAAAAGGAGATTCAGAACTAGCAGACCTTCCTCAGAGCCATAATCCAAAGAGGAAGGAATCTAAGTAGAACAGGCCAGGGAATCCTCATCAAAATCCTCTTCTTCCTTAGAGGAATCCTTTTCCTTAGTTATCAAGGGGGGAAAAGACCAAGGGGGAGCCAGGACAGAGACCCCCTGAGGAGGTTTCAAGGCCATAGGAGTACTGAACACGCCCTGCGCAAAATTCTGCCATTCATTTTGAGGGTCTTCAGGAGCAGGAGAGATTTGTCTTTTGCTTCTTTAAGCTGGATGTCTGCCTTATGAAACGTAAAAGGCTCCAACATCGACCTACACTCTATTGTAGTCCGGACTTTCTCCCTCACCAGTATCTGAAGCTGCTCCCATTGAATGTCTGAAACAGACATCTGCAAGGCCTCCAAGGATGTGCAAGAAGCTGGATCCATGCCAGCCTCCAAACCGGTCACAGCAGAGGAATCCAGCACAAGAACCGGATGATCTTCTGACCTTTCAACAGCCTCAAGAGAGATGTCCAGTGGAGGTGGCACAGATGAAGAATCTGACCCAACTCTTTTGGCCTTCTTTGAAAATGGCAGACCCTCGGACCAGGGAAGTACCATCCATAGCATCTTTTGCTAAAATCTTTAGAAGCTGGTTTTCAATGTAGATGCCTAGGGGTTAAAGACAACCACGTAAGATTTTTGGAACAAAAGCCTGACAAATAGTACAGGATGTATGGTCATAAGATAGCACCTAAACAAAACAAGCACTGCTTGTAATGGTCTTTACCAGTGTGGGAGACTGATTCAACATATTTACCCTTTCTGGGTGACATGAAACCCCACAACACAGTGTAACAGAAAAGATAAGCCAAAAACGCCAACGGGACACTTACCTGAAAACAGCTAGGTAAACCAGCAAATGACTAACAATCAGACAGATGATCAAAGATGGCATTCAGACTGGCGGCAGAAAAGTGGAGGATGATACATCCGGATCACCTTTATGCCCTACTCCTAGTTCAGGAAGTATACATGTGACTTATAACATATACTGGCCAGACATTGGGCTGCCCTTGGCAGGGGATCCCCCTCATGTTAAGAATACTGCAACAGTGAAATGGAAGAACATCTCTATGTTGTGTGCGCGTGTGATATGATTTTTTTTGCTCGACTTACTGTGACTCCCAAATTGTGAACTGCAGCAAGAGGTCCTTCTGCTAAGTCAGTAGATCCCTGGTCAGAGCAGTGAGGAGCCAATCACTCAGGTACAGGAACACCCAGAACCTCTGAAGTTTGGGGTAGGCAGTCAACTGCCATGTATTTGATAAAACACCACGGGGGACTGTGGTGAGTCCTAAAGGCAGTACTCTGAAATGAAGAGATTGACTTTTAGCCAAAAACAGAGATCTTCTGGATTGCCTGTATCTTCATGACTGCACACATTATCTATCGAGCTCATCCAGTCATCCTTCAGTAGATACAAAATGGACTGAATCACAACTGTCCAGAATTTTGACTTTATGCACCGATTTAGATGACTTGGGTAATACTGGCCTTTGGTACCCTGTCTTTTTTGGAATTAAGAACCTGGAATAGACTACATCCAAATTGGTCTGGGTGAACCTGCTGGATGTACCCCCCCCCCCCCAAACAGCTTTAAGAGCTCTGCTGTTTCAGATTCCATTTCATTGAGTGGACTGTTGGAATCTTTCTTTCGAGGATGGGAAACACAGGGAATTATGTATCCTCTGGTGATTATCCTAGACACCCATGGGTCTGGTGTGATGGCCTGCCAGGCTTGAAGGTTCAGGGACATCACTCCCCTGACTGCCTCCATTGCGTGGCATTCTGGCAACCCTTCAGGAACAGTGGAAAGATTTCTTGCTAAAAGGCCTATGAAATCCTTAATTTTCTGGACCACCTCTGCCCTGGGGGGATGGCCATTAAAAGGCCCCCCTCACCTTGGGAGGGTTTGTCCACAGGAGTGTCTTGGTTAAACCCTTGGGATTTCCTTGGTTAAACCCTTGGGATTTCCTAAGCCACATTTTTCCCCTTTTTGATTTCTAGAAAAGGTCCTCAGAGGGGTAAAGAAGTAGATTCCAACAGCAGACAGGGTCTTACCATCCTGTCACTCCTGATTAGGGTCTCCTTAACTTTAGGTCTAAAGTTGAATCATTAAATGGGGCATTAGGGAAGGACATCTTGAAGCCTTCTGCAAAGTCACGTAACCACAGCCACATCCAGGCATGTTGGTGTATCGCTATTCCAGTGCCTGCTGCACTAGCCATACAATCAGCTGCATTAGAAAGCAGACGCATGGATACATTAGATATCAACTGCAAAGTAAACCACGGGGACACCAAGAGTTTTTGGACGTCCAAAGTTAGGTTACCAGACAGGGAATTCAAAAGTTCTTTGGTCAAGTCCCTCTAAGTGTGTCACATATGCAAGATAATCTAACTCTTACAGTTAA
>NC_056725.1:1810261783-1810279621 GCF_019279795.1 Protopterus annectens | reverse complement strand
CCTAATTTGATGAGAAAAACAATAGTAGTGTTTTCCTGTTTTGGTCGTTCGGCCTTTAAAAAAAGGTCCTATTTCTGCTACCCTCCCCCCATAATTGCTTCAATTTCCATAACTCTGAAATTCTTAGCATTGCTACAAGCAAATGACAAATCTCTTAATTTTAAATGGGAACTTTATAGCCTTTTAATTTGTACTATTCTATTTTTGAGTTGTGTAGTTATTTGCAGTATACTACATGAAGCAGTTGAGGATTCATTTTTAAGTTTCTTCGACTGGGAGCCCAGGCATACAGTCAGTGGCACAACAGGTGGCACACGCACTTTGGTGAAGAAGGCTGAGAGTTATATTCCCACACCAGTTGATTAGATTGATGACACTATGGTACAGGGTAATGGGGGTGCTTCACTCTGAGTGTCTTCATCAGATGAGATGTTAAAAATGAGGTTCCATCTGCTTAAGCTGGTGGATGTAAAAGATCCCACAGCACCTGTTGAAAAGAGTAGGAAAGTTCCCAGATGCCCTGGCCAAATTTCCACAAGTATTTTGAATACCCCCCTCTGGTCTCCTCTGGGGAAAAAAACTAGCCTAGTGGGATTAACCTGGTCAACGGTTTATAAATGCAAGGTACTCTTAAGATAACTGATTAGAAATGAGATAAGATGGGAGATTATCATAAATTTAGACTTGATTTTTTAGGCAGATTATCAGGCTGTCACAATTGCTAGAGTGGTAAACAGTATTACTGGTGTGATTTATTTTAAAATATAATGCCTGAAATATCCATATATAATGTGGAACTGTTAACATTTCTTTTTAAATTGCATAGATGAGTAACATGTTTGGTACATTAACATGAGTGTTTTCTCTCTATTAACTTTCTTTAAGGTGAAAAACCATTTGAGTGTCCTAACTGCCATGAACGTTTTGCCAGAAATAGCACACTTAAATGTCATCTGACAGCCTGCCAATCTGGTGTTGGTGCAAAAAAGGGAAGAAAAAAGCTTTATGAATGCCAGGTATTATTTTCATTTCTGTTCATTTAAAGGCATTTTTGCTATATGCTGAAACCACCTTACCCCATTAACAACTGTAAACAAGTAAAATAGATATTTCAGGTGTTCGGCATAATTACTGCTGTAGTACTGTGCATAATGTTTGGGAATTCGCTACAGGAGGATGCCCACCATCTATTGATTTTTCTGAGCTTTGAGCACCTTCTAGAGCAGAACTGACCTCACTACACCAAGGCAGTCAGCAGGGCACTTGGTAGTAAAGGGAGGGCAGATTGTGCCATCTCATCTATAGGCCCTCTCAGTCCTTTTTTTTTTTTTGTCTGCCTATCTGTTTCCCACGGTCTCAGCATGCCTTACTTTCCTGGTAAACAAATGTTAAATAAAAATAAATAAAATCCAGATCTCCAGTTTGTCATTTGTCACATTATCTGTTAGGCCACAGAGAATGCTTTTAGATGGAGTAGTGCATCTTTTCTCCAAGTTTTTTCCCAGTGCAATCTTCAATCAAGAACAGAGTTAAAAGATAACCCTTTTACTTTTTTGTTTTGATTTTTTTTTCAGATCTTTTCCCCTTTCCCCCGGTTTCTCCTTCCCCACTTGCTGTCGAACCTAAGGCCTGTTTTTCCCTTTTCCCTTTTTCAGGAGACACTGGGCAGGGTGGAAACATCACAAGAATAGCCGATGTGGTAACATTATTACAGATTATGACCAGCAAGTAATTGAATATAATAATGTTCTCAGCATTTCTTCACGTTTTAACTCTTATTAAAATTGAATTACTTAATAAAGGATTGAATTTCGTCCCTGCATTTTTTGTTCCCGAGGGTGTTTTTGCTGATGATGTGAATAGTTTTTGTCGTACTCTTAATTTGAAATTGTTTTTTGACCAAGATAACCATGGGTCTGGTGATTCATCCTTTCATTTTCATAGGTCTAATTTTATGCCTCCGATGAACCCCACTGTTCATCTGTTTTTCCACAGGGTTCTCAAAGATTTACATCTTCACTATTCTGATATGGTTACTAAATCCCACAATCTTGCTAAACCCCAACAGGAGGCCCTTACACAGCTCAAGTCTAACAACTTGGTTATTACAATGGCTGACAAAGGAGGGGCTGTAGTGGTTATGGACTGGGCTAATTATGATCAGGAAGCAAAGAGGCAATTGCATAGTAAATACTATATGCATATGCCCCTGGATCCTACTGGGGGCTTCAGAAAACAGATTGATGTCTTTTTGAACCTGGAGGTAGAGGAAGGGATCATTACTCCCTCTATTTCCAAACATTTGATGGTTAGTGATCTGAAACCACAGTATTTATATTTGTTACCCAAGGTGCATAAATCACTGCAGAACCCTCCGGGTAGGCCTATTGTTTCAGGCAGGGGATCTCTCACTGAACCACTACCTGTTTATTTGACTCAGTATCTTCGCTCTCTACTCAGTTATGTCAGGGCTCGGATTCAGGACACAATGGAGTTCCTGCAGATCCTCCAAGATACCCAACTTGAGCCAGGTTGGTTGTTATGTACCCTTGATGTGTCAGCCCTATATACGAATATTCCACACTGGGCTGGCCTGTTAGCATTGGAACATTGGCTAACTATAGCAGAACTTTACCCACCAGGTTTTAACACCTTTTTATTGGGATTAACTGAGCATGTAGTAGCCAAGAATGTTTTCTATTATCAGGACAGTTGCTATCTATAGATGCAGGGTACTGCTATGGGGGCTTCTTTTGCCCCTATATATGCTGATCTTTTTATGGCATATTTGGAAGAACAACTGATTTATGATCCCCTTCATAATCTGCGTTTGCCTGAGATTGACATCTGGCTTCGTTATTTGGACAACTGCTGGTTAGTATGGAGAGCTGCTGATGCCTTTCTAAATGAATTTTTGGATTACATTAATAGTAATAAATGGAGCATTCATTTTACATGCAACTTTGATTTGAACCTTTTTGGATGTTCTTGTTAGTAGGAAATCTGATCGTACATTGGATACACGAGTCTACCGGAAATTTCCGGAATACAGCGGTTTGTTGCATGCTTCTAGCCACCATCCTCCCCATACTGAACGCAACATACCTAAATCCCAATTTGAGACTCTAGCGTATTTGTTTGGATTCCGAGACTTATGAACATCGGAGGCGTGACCTGATGGGGTAGATTCAAGGCCAGGGGGGTACAATTCTGGCACCATTACCATGGCCTGTTGGAAGGTATCTGCATTGGATAGACAGGATCTGTTGCGATATAAGGATAGACCTTTTTCCTCAGGACTCCAATATCACATTTATTACTACTTATGGGCGCAGCACTCCTAACCTGTTACAAGTAATTTAACGGAATTGGAACATTCTGTTGGGAGATGTCAGACTTGCTAACTTGTTACTGGAAATATGTCCTTTTGGTTACAGGAGAAGGCAGAACATTGGGTTCTTTTTTTGCCCATTATAAAACTGGGTCTATGGAGGTTCAGCCACAATTTCAAAACGACACTTATGAGGCACCCTCTGGTTGGGTGTTTTCCATGTGGGCACTGTACCCATTGTATACGTATGGGTTAGACTAAGACTAAAGAGTTCTCTAGCAGGAACACTGGCCAGGTCTATGATATTAACTTTTTTGCCAGTTGCTCTAGTGAATGGTTGGTTTACCTGGCTACCTGCTCATGTTCTGCGTTTTATGTAGGACAGACTTCAAGGCCAGTGAAACATCGGATCAATGAACACATGTGATATTAAAAATAAAAAGACAACTAGTGCCCCTTACAAGCATTTTTTGAATCACCCTACCGCCAGTTTTAGGTGTACTGTTATTGACAGTCACTGGTAAGAAAAATAACAGTTGGTTGGCACAATATATTAAACATGGGGGGGGGGGATTATTCCCCCTGGGCTTAATGAGCAATTGTGAGCAATCATCTTGGCTTACCGATTTACTGCTGTGTATATAACGTGGCTATTTGTGGAAGTTTTTGTTTGGTAATTTTAGCAGAAACTGGTCTGTATATATCACAATAAATCTGTTTTATGCACACCATTTTGGGCTGGCATTTTCTCTCTGCATTTGGATTTCCTTTTTGGTGCCCTGCCCTTGCCATACTTGCTGAGTTTTGTTACTGTGACTGATGTTCTTCATCTCACATTGCTGCAGTCCTAACACTTGGGTAGTCCGCTGTCCCAGTCGGCCCGAATACCAAAGTATAAGGCTGACGTCGGTCAAGGCGCATTAGTCTGACGTCAGGACGTCAGGGTACAAATGCGCATGACCGACGTCATATCCTCAGTCTTTTTTGCCGCATGGTCCGATGCAGAAGCAATATTGCGAGTGCAGGTTGGCGTTCTGAAATTTTCTGAAGTCGGAGTTTCAGACCGAATCAAAGTTGGCTAAGTACCCGTTGGGAATATTTTGGTTTTTCTTGCCTCAGTATTTAACCGGATGTGAGAAAGTGAATAACTGTATTTCTTGTGGGAAAGAGATACCTGATAGGGATTACCATACCTTGTGTATACCTTGCTTAGGGCCTGAGCACGGCGTTGTTGGATGTCGCTCTTGTGCTAGATTTAACAAACGCACTATAAAGAGAAGATTAGACTGTGCCAGGTTAGTTTTTGGGAAGCGTTGTAATTATAAAATGCCGCCGGATGCTCCCGCGCTTCGCTAAAAGCGCAAGGACAAAGCAGCAAAGCCTAGGTTGGAAGAACCGCCTGTCCCGGACGTCGGTTCTTTAGAGGCTCGGTGGAGCCGGAGGTTCTGCCAGAAGTTTCTTTGGAGTCTCAGGGAGAGACTTTACTGTTACATGATGTGTCCTCTCAGGAGGTAGGCCAGGCTGAAGGGCTTCTCAGGTAGCTGTTCTCCCTCCTTCCTAAGGTGGTTAGGCCCTCCCTTCTGTTTCCAAGGCTTCTTGAGAGGCAGGCCAGGTTTAACTTCAGTGGGTGTCTCTCCTAGTTCTTCAGGGTCTCTGCCTAAGAAACATATGCTTAAAATGGCAGAAGATTTGATTACTATGATTAGAGGTTCTATGCCCTCCTGATAAGAGGCCTAGGGTGGAACCTGAGCTTGAGAGTTTTGAGCAGTGTTCGAGGCTTCTGAGTCTTCGGCTGAAGACTTACAGGAGTTTCCTCCTTATTCTGATTCTGATGTAGATGATTCTACTCCTTGGCTTCTCCTCCTGAGGATTTTTCTTTTCAGAGACTCTTCATTCCATGAGGGAGCATTTTAAATGGGAAGGTCAAGATTTCTCTGATTCCAGGAAAGGCTTAGGGAATTTTGTTTCTACCCCAGCATAGGCCTTTAGCTATACCTCCTGTTCTGGATGTGGTGGAAGATGTTTTTGCAGAGGCTTCCTGAACCCTGATTCTTTGCCTCCTGCCCCAGTTAAACCGGATAGGTATTATAGGGTGCCTGAAGATCATAAGTATCTTTTAAGAGTCCTAGGGCAGACCCAGAAACTGTTTCTCAGGGGCCTAAAGGTGTTAAGGCTTCTGTTAAAAATCCTGTTCCTCCTGATAAAGAGGCAAGGGCTTTGGATAGATGGGGAAAGAAGGTGTATACTTCTTCCACTTTAGCCATGAGGGCTTTGAATTGCCAGTTCCACATGTTAAAATACCAAAATTATCTCCTTTCACAATTGAAGTCTAAGGTGGATGCTCTGGCGGAAGGTATTGAGTGTAAAGAGTTGCAGGATTTAGTTCATGTTTCTGAACAGGTGGGTAAGCATTCCTTGCAATGTGGTTTTGATGTTGTACAGGCCTCTCGAGGGTGGCTGCCACTGGTTCTGTTCTTCGCAGGCACGCCTGGCTGAGGGATCAGAATTTAGCTGAGCATGTTAAGACAAGGATTTTAGATGTCTGCTACAATCTGATGTGTTGTTTGGTTCGCCTGTGGAAGCAGTTTTAAAGAAAATGGAGGACAAGGCTAAGTCTATGCAGACTGTTAAAGATATTTTGCAGGTTCAGCCTCCAAGTTTAGTAGAAATTGGCCTACTAAGGGGTGGACATATCCTTCTTATGATTCCCAGTCTAGGGGTAGGTCTAGACGTGGTAGGGGCAGAGCTCAAGGTTCTTTTAGGCCTAGAACAGGGAGTTCACCTGCTCAGTCTTCTGGTGAGGGCAGGGGTCAGTCCTTTCGTAAACAGACCCAATGACCTGCCTTTTCAGCTGCCAGAGCCTTCTCGTCTGGCAGCACCTTTGGGAGGAAGGCTGGCACTTTTCAAAGAAAATTGGAGTTTAATTACCCAAGACAGATGGGTATTGGATATCATTCACCACGGTTACAGGTTTTATTTCCATACCTTGCCTCCTTTCAAAGGCATGCCAGACATTCCTCCTCTACAAAGAAAAGAGGCTCATAAGCAAATTTCTCTGTTACTCCAAATAGGGGCCATTCAGCCGGTTCCTGTGCCAGAAAGGGGCCTAGGATTTTATTCTCGCCTGTTCCTAGTACCAAAAAGGGAACACGTGGAGACCAATTTTGGATTTATCTATCCTCAACACTTATCTGGACATTCCCAAGTTCAAAATGTTGACGTTACAACAGCTTTTACCTCTGCTGGGCAAAGATCACTGGATGGTAACTTTAGATCTCAAGGAGGCTTACCTTCATGTGCCTATCAGACTAAGTTGCAGGAAGTATCTGCGTTTTCAAGCTGGGAATTCCCATTATCAGTTCTCTGCATTGCCCTTTGGCTTATCTACTGCCCAGAGTATTCACAAAGTTCTGGCTCCAGTGATAGCTTACTTCAGGCTAAAAGGAATACAAATCTATCCTTACTTGGACGACTGCCTGATTCTGGCTCAAGAAAAGGAAGACCTTTTCAGCATTTGGAATATGTGATAGCAGTGCTAAGATGCCTGGGGTATTCTGTGAGCGAAATAAAGTCCAGTCTAGTACCCTCTCAAGACATGTGCTTTCTGGGTGTGAGACTGAATACAGCAACCCAGATGGCCTTTTAACCCCGGACAAACAAAAGAATCTTTCCTTTACTTCCATCAACTATCTCTTCAGTCCGGGCTGACTGCAAGGACAGTCCTTCAAGCCTTAGGGTTCATGGCATCTTGTATTCTGGTGCTTCCCAATGCCAAACTGCATATGAGGTAGCTGCAATGGTATCTCAAAAGTGTATGGACACAGCACTGCCAGGATTTGGACACTGTCATTCAAATAATACCTTGCATTCAAAAGGAATTTTTGTGGTGGGCTCAGGAATGTCACCTAAACAAGGGACTCTCTGTGACCCGGCCAGAGGCGAGTCAGATTCTAACGACAGATGCCTCAGACATAGCTTAGGGAGCTCATCTGAATGGAAAGTGGATACAAGACAAGTGGCCTGCCAGACTACAGCATCTACATATCAACATGAAGGAGATGTTAGCAGTCCAGTTTGCATTAATGGCTTTTCAAGGAGTTACTTCTTCCAGGGCAGGTGTTGATTCTAACAGACAACACAACTGTCATGTGGTACATCAACAAACAAGGGGGAACACATTCTTATCCTCTATGCAGGCAAGCAATGATTTTGTGGGAGACTGCGCTCAGCTTGCAACTAAATCTTCAGGCAAGGTTTCCGCCGGGAGCACAGAACTCCTTAGCAGATGTGTTAAGCAGGCAAATCATGGATCCTCACGAGTGGAAACTGGATCTTCATGTATTTCGGAAATTGACAGTGTCATGGGGAACTCAGACATAGATCTGTTCGCTTCTCCACTAAACCACCAGCTGCCAAAGTTTTGCACGAAAAGGTTTCATCACACAGCTTGGAAAGTGGATGCTCTTTCTTTCAGTTGGAAAAATCTTCATGTGTATGCCTTTCCACCTCTGCCTCTCCTCCCAAAGGTACTCCTAAAGGTCAGACAAGACAAGCCAAGGATGATTTTAATAGCTCCAGATTGGCCTCTGCAACACTGGTACCCATTACTGAGGAGTCTGGTAAGGAAGCCTCCATGGCCTTTACCTTTGATTCCACACCTATTGTCTCAGAGGGACGGTCATCTACTCAATGTCAAGCTTCACTCTCTTCATCTAACAGCCTGGCATATTCTGTTTTGAACCACAGCAGGTCTCAACTTCCTCAACAAGTTTTGAATGTGATTATGGAAGCCAGAAGACCTAGTACAAGGAAAGTGTACGCAGAAAAATGGAAGAGATTTTTATTTTGGAGTGCAGCAAAGGATTTGGAGGTTTCTGAGCCTAATTTGAGTGTGGCTCAATATCTTACTGAGTTATTGGACAAAGGTTTGTCTTTCTCTTCCATTAAGATTCATGCTGCAGCAATTTCAGCTCACTATGATTGTGACCCACCATTGTTTTCTCATACTTTGTTCAAGCAATTTCTTAGAGGGGCAAAGAATATAAGACCCCCACGTAGAGCTCCTATTCCTGCTTGGGACCTCAATTTTGTGTTGGAGAAACTTACTCTACAACCTTTTGAGCCTGCGGCTACTGCTGACTTGAAATACTTGTCATGGAAGACTGCTTTTTTGTTGGCCATTACTTCTGCAAGAAGGGTTTCTGAATTGCAGGCCCTTATGGCGGTTGAGCCTTTTTTGATTTTCCATAAGGATAGGGTATCATTACGTACTAATCCTTCCTTTATGCCTAAGGTGGTTTCTAGTGTGGCTTTAAACCAAACTATTCATTTGCCTACTTTTTATGCAGATCCCCAAAATAAGGGGGAAAAGATTTTGCACACTTTAGATGTACACAGGCAGTTGCGTTATTATTTAAGCAGGACTAAGGATTTTAGGCAGTCTCAGCAGTTGTTTGTTTCTTTTGCTTTGAGTTCTCAGGGCAAGCCTGTGTCAAAACAAACTATTTCTAAGTGGATTGGGTTTTGCATTGCATTTTGTTATTCCCATCATGGCAAGGAGATTCCAGCTGGGATTAGGCCTCATTCCACTAGGGCTACTGCCACTTCAACAGCATTTCTAAGGGGGTGGCAACTAAGGATATTTTGGAGGCAGCTACTTGGAGTTCAGTGCATACTTTCTCTAAGCATTACCACCTTCCTCTCTACTCTAAATCTAGGGCTGGTTTTGCCACGGCTATTTTGCAGGGCATGTTGACAGCTCCTGCTTCTTTATGATTTGCCAGACTCCCTTACCTCTGCTTTGGGATTCTACCCAAGTGTTAGGACTGCAGCAATGTGAGATGAAGAACATAGTACAGTTTTGTACCTACCATAAATGTAGATGTTCGAAGATCCACATTGCTGCAGTCCAATTTACCCTCCCTCCTTCCCCTCTGTGTTTAGGGATGGTTGTGTGGGTGGGGTTTGTACTTTTGTAAATTTGTATATATTGTACATATATTTGGTACAGGAGTGTTTGGTGTTTTTTGGTTTTGGCCTTATCTTTTTAGGGTCTTCTGACATCTGGGGCAAGAAAAGACTGAGGATATGACGTCGGTCATGCGCATTTGTACCCTGACGTCAGACTAATGCGCCTTGACCGACGTCAGCCTTATACTTTGGTATTCGGGCCGACTGGGACAGCGGACTACCCAAGTGTTAGGACTGCAGCAATGTGGATCTTCGAACATCTATATTTATGGTAGGTACAAAACTGTACTTTTTTTCTCCACCATACTAAAGCCACCTTTTATTCTCTGTGTCTGTGACCAGGCCATTGCACCCTGGCATATTCTGTTTTGAACCACAGCAGGTCTCAACTTCCTCAACAAGTTTTGAATGTGATTATGGAAGCCAGAAGACCTAGTACAAGGAAAGTGTACGCAGAAAAATGGAAGAGATTTTTATTTTGGAGTGCAGCAAAGGATTTGGAGGTTTCTGAGCCTAATTTGAGTGTGGCTCTTCAATATCTTACTGAGTTATTGGACAAAGGTTTGTCTTTCTCTTCCATTAAGATTCATGCTGCAGCAATTTCAGCTCACTATGATTGTGACCCACCATTGTGGGAGAACATCGATGTCTGTGCAGTGACAGAAACCTGGTTCAAGGCTCCTGAGAGCACCCCAGCACTATCAGGTTTTACCTCTTATCATGCGTTCCGGCCCCAAAATCCGGACAATACCAAGAAAGGAGGGGGGGTATCCATATTCATCAAAGACACCCACACCTCAAGACTGGTGGCAACGCACGATGCATCGGAGACCATCCAGGTGCAATTAACCATAGGCAGGACTGCTCTGCAAATTGTAGCATGTTACAGGCCACCCTCACAAACTCAGGAACCTCACATGGCCTTCCTGAAAACACTAGAGGGATAAATGTATCACCAAACACCATCATACTAGGTGACTTCAATTACCCTAATATAGACTGGGAACACTACTCAAGCCCAAACACCCTAGCCCAAAAGTTCCTGGAATTCATAAACTCAAATGCCATGGAACAACTAGTCACCATCCCCACAAGAGGGAAAACATACTTGATCTCATCATCACGAACATGGGAGCACAATGTTCAACACCGAAGTATACCCTCACTGGTGAGATCAGATCACAAACTAATCTCGCTGGAGGTCCTCATCCCACCCCACCTGAAATAAAAAGACCACAGTAAAGAACTTCAAAGCCGACTTCACACTTCTAAAGACTAGTGTGGTCTCCTTTAAGGCCCCGAGCCGACGGAAAACAGTACTCAAGCCGCTGAATCACTTACAAATGCCTTCTACCAGCACCTGCAGGACTGCATGGATAAGGCAATCCCAAGCAAAACAAAGACTCTTTGTACCAAAGGCAAGCGTCCACTCTGGTGGACCCCAGCCATAAACAAACTCTACAACAAAAGGAGGAAGCTACTACAAGATAGAGCAAAATCCTTAAAAGGTAAGACACCCTTGATCACTATAAGTAAAAACTAAGAGCTCTCATAAAATCATCCAAAGCAAATTTTGAGAGAAAAATAGCTAAAGACTCAAAAGACAATCATAAGGCCTTCTTTAGCTATGTTAGAAACCTGGGAGGAAACTCCCAGATATGCTCAGAACTAGTTCAAAATGATGTGAAGATTACTGATCCTACAGACATTGCCAACATACTGGCTGACAGGTTCAGTGCAAACTTCTCCCCCCCCAAAAGGAGAGATATCTATACCAAGCGATTGCAGCCCCCAAACATCTCCAACGCCCAAGTGAGAACTGCTCTCTCCAAAGCAAAAAACACAGCATCCATGGGACCTGATGGTGTCCCGGCTGTGTGCGCCACTTAACTCAACGAGGAATTAAACCCACAGCTATGACAGCTGTTTAATCATAGTCTTACCTCTGGATATGTACCCAGGAGTGGCGCACTGCAACTGTGGTCCCACTTCACAAAGGCGGTGCCTCCACCGACCCTGAAATTACCGCCCATTAGCTTGACAAGCCTTATCTGCAAAGCCATGGAGAGGATCATAATGGACCTCATAAATAAAGACATAGGAATTTGCAGACTTTGGATCCATCCCAGTTTGGCTTTGTCAAAGGCAGATCATGCCTTCTAAACTTGGTTGACTTTTTCAAAACAGTCACCAAAGCCATTGATGAGGAAAGGCAGTCCATACAGCCTACCTCGATCTGGCTAAGGCCTTTGATACAATACCCCACTCTGGTATCATTGAAAAACTCATCAGCTTAAATGTTAACCCATACATCACAAGATGGGTTGCAAACTGGCTGAGTGACAGAACCCACAGGGTCAGAGTTGCTGGCGCCATGTCAGACTCAAAGCCTGTCACAAGTGGTGTACCACAGGGCTCAGTCCTGGGCCCACTCTTGTTTGGCATCTACTTTTCCAGTACAAGCAAACACAGGAGGGTTATGAGCTGACAAAGTTTGCAGATGACTGCAAACTGGGTGCCATAGTAGAAAACACATCTGACACAGATATCCTTCAGAAGGGTCTCACAGAAACGGATAACTGGTGCCAGAGCCATGGCCTAAAGTTAAATGCCAAAATGCATAGTCATACCCTTCGAAAAACAAGGTTACCCCTAGCTACCAAATAGGTGGCAATCCACTGAGTACAGAAGAAGTTATCAGGGACCTGGGGACCCAGGTTGATAGTAGTCTGTCATTCGACACCCATGTAGCTAAAGTAGTTAGGAAGACCTTCTACATTGCCCACCTTATCATGAAGGGATTCTCATCTAGATCAAGGGAGGTCATAGTCTCCCTATACTCATCACGCATCAGACCAATGATTGAGTACAATGCCCCAATGAATGTATCTGACCCGACACTTGCAGCAGCTGGAGAGGCCACAAAGTTCCTCACCAAAAGGATAAAGGGTCTCAAACATCTGTCCTATGCTGCCCGACTGAAAGAACTCCAGCTCTATTCAGTCGCCACCGCTTGCTCAGAGGTGACCTTTGCCTAACATACAAGGCCATGTCAAACCCAGATTTGATGAATATGCTTCACCTCAAAAAATCTAGATCCGTCAGAGCCACAAGGGCGGAGACTTAAACCTCGACACGGCTATTAATAGGACGTGCTGGAGGGATAGATTCATCACCCAAAGACTCCCTATGCTGTGGAATAAAATCCCGGTATATGTGAGGCAGAGCACCTCGCTGGCCTTGTTCAAGGGAAATCTTGACCAATGGATGGGAGATCGCAGATATACCCCAGGGATTACCTCAGTGTCACTGCTCAACAGAGGCACAGCAAAATAATGGGTATAGTTCCCCATACTAAAGGGGTGGCGTAAGCCACAAAACTATGGGCTAGGCTTGTAAATGCCCTCGGGCAGATAGCCTAGTATGAACCTATGAACCTAAGTAGTGGGCACAGCAGTTGTGACTTTTGCCTTCAGCAAGGGACAAAGTACCAGTCCATGTTCTGAGTCAACAGGGCAGTGCAGAAGCACCAGAAGTGCCAGAAATTTGAGTGTTTTGATGACAGTCTGTCAGGAAAAAAGCCTGACCACAGCAGTTTCTATTGCTGGTCACAACTGTTAAGCCAATTCCAACTACCAAGACCAGGCAGGCAAGAAGCTAAAGGTGGTTCTTTGCAAACGGTCTTCAACTATTAAGAGCCCTAATCCTAATGCCAAACCATTTACGAGCAGATATTCATGCTGAACCCAGCACTCCTGCATTACATGAGAAACCAGAAAGAGTCACTCTCAGAATCCTCAGAGTCCTCCGTAGTCTGTTCTTTCCCTAAAGCCTTCCTCATCCCAGGATTCTGTCCTTACGACTTTGACTACAAAAAGCTGGCACAGTTAATATGAGAGGGCATATTAAAAGTTCATGTGGATAGCTGCCCCATCCCTACAGAAAAGGAGCATCGAAACAAATAGCAGATTCTCCATCTCTGCTGCAAGCCTCTACATTGCGCTATCACATTCTATGTCCACTATGCCTGCTCTGATGTTCCCATTGTCAGGATTAGTACCCTTGAAGCCATCGATTTGAGGTCTGTTGAAACAGTAGAAATACCCCCTTCCCAGACATTGTACACAGCATTTGTTTTCCCTTTGCCCTAACCTGTACCATACTAAGGGGTTGTGCTCATTGTTTCCATAAAATCATAGGAGTTACAAGGCAACTGAGCATCAGCCATTTACACCTTACCAATAGCCACCCCCTAGGCTGTGCTTCTCATGTCGAGGAAGGCGAGGCCAGTCGTATCTGGGTGAATTTATGAACACCCATGCAGTTGTCCAACTCGTGTTTAAAGGCAGACAGTTTGTTGCACTGCTTAATTTGGAGAGGGAGTTTGTTCCATAGAAGAGGTTGGTGTGTGAAAGATCTGTCCCACCTTTTAGTCTTTGTTAGAGTAGATTTAGAATTCTGTCCCTAGTGTTACGTAGACTGTAAGTTATTGAGGTATAGGAGTTACTGAACCACTGGATCCCTTGTAGCTTAGTAAGCAACAGTCTGGTCTCCCCTAAGGAATCTATATGAGACTGAATGCAGGGGATAGCGCCTCCAGTCTTTCTTTGTAGCTAGCAAATGTATCCAGCATTCATGCCTACAACTACATCTTTCCTAATGTTGACAGCAGCCCCATCATGATAAGACTTCAGTCAGTGGATCAGTTCAGCTATATGACTGTCTTCTAAAAGCTCCTAGTTATATAGCCAGAAGAGCAGACAATGTCACTGCTCCCACTTTGGATCGTATTGATACCAGTGATGACTTTCAAACTCGAGGACTTGCCATCCTGCCTTGCAAACATGCTGGCATAGCAGGGACTATGCAGCAAGCCTCCTGAGAAAGCCTGCAGTAACTTTGTCTACCTCCATCATCCACAGTTGTCAGAAATCATAAGGATTTGGATGGTCCAGTACATAATACCTAGTAGCTGGCAAATTCCACTCTTAAGTATCCCTTAGCTAACAAGTTCTTGGTAAAAGCATGAACCATCAGAAATGTACAGCAAGGCAAGAGGCAGGCTTACCACAAAGGTTCCACCAAATGAAAGAGGTTGAGGCTGCTGCACAAGTTACTTCTATTACTTAAGAAACAAAAAACACTTCTCACTCTTACACAATCTCAGTGAAAAAAATACATTAAAAAAAATTCAGAATGGACTTCTGCAAAGCATCGTGCCTTGTTTAAGAAGACTAGGTGTGTTTGGGCTCGGTACCTACATTTCAGGGAGAGACACCGGAATTAGAGTTATGCGCTTGCCTTTCGGTCCTACCCCAGTCTGTGCAACGTTAATTGAGTTTGACTGCGGGCAAAGTCTGCCAGACTGAGGGGCTATTTTCCTCCTGCTTAGATGATTGGCTTTGTGCTGCTGGAAACCTTATATTTTATACGGTCTCTGATCAAATTATTCTAATCCCTGGTATTACAGTGAACTTGACGGGCACAACTACAGCCTCAGTGATGCATAGCAATTAGTAGTGTATATACTGAGTATGACCGTCTGCAAAGCTTTCCCAAAGAATGACAAAATTCCAGGTGCTGCAGATGCAGTGATAGAATTATTTCCATTGTTATCAGTGGTTGACTCGGGCGAAAAGCTCCATGTGTGAACTAACAAAATAAAAGATTTTTTAGAGAAATTGTAGTATCGCATACAGAGGGAATTGATATTTCTTAAACATAAATTCAAAGACCTGTAACTGTCTCTGCCCCTGTAGTTCTCCTGGATAATTCCCTCTCTCCTAGTATATTCTCACAATCTCTCTGTCTTAATTTTTAACTGTAGCTGTTTCTCTTCATATGTTATGCTGATTGTTCTGTGAGAAATGTATTAATAAGTCACCAAAATTCTGTATTCAACATTCTGCCTTAGGCCTTGTGTACATTTTTCTGTTTACTAGTAACATATGTTTATAGAGCATTTTCTCAGTTATTTCTGTATTGTTACTTGTGTTCTTAATATTGTGTTGTGCTTAATATTGTATTTCTGTACTTATGTTATACTTTTGGAGCGTTTCTCCCCAGGCCTCCGCTAAAAATGGGCTACCAGCCCAGTCGGACATTACAGGGTAAACAGATGTAAATAAATAAGTGTACATTTTTAACACCATCAGCTATGGGGTTGTATATTATATGTTTACACTTACAGTTGTGTGTGTGTGAAGTGTTTTCATGTTTGTAGAAGTTGAGGAGACAGTCTTGTGAGAGTACTTGAAAAATAAGGAAGGCATTTAAGAGAATGTTGAGCTAGACTGGGCTACTTAATTTGCAGAGAAGAGGATGCAAGTATAATTACAAGTATTTTAAAATCATGACAGGAGGGGAGGAAATGTAGAAAGAACTAAATGGGTAGTAGTTCTGTGTGTATTATATATTTGACTATAACCATATTGATTCAGTGCTGCTGTATACAAGGTCAATTTTTGTAAGTCTTTAATTGCTCTGTAAAAGCTTTAGTGCTCATCTCTGTTCTTATCTCAGGTGGCAGAGTTCCATAGTTTACTTACGTAGAACAAATATATGGACTCACTGGAATGATTGATTTTTGAGCTGGTTATGGAAAACTAGCTATTTTTTTGTGATCTTAATGGTCTTGAAGGGTTAGAAATTTAAACAAGTCTCAATATAGCAGGGTGTTTTTCGTGAATTATATTATGAACATTCTTGAGCTGTGCAAGTTAAACTGTTTTTATAGATCAAGCCAGACAAATTAATCCAAACAGAGTGGTGTGTTCTGTAAGACTAGCTGCTTTATTATAGATTTGTCCTAGTTTAATTTTGTGAGTTGTTTGGTGCTGAAACATAAAGGTAGGTCGGAAGTGTTATGGCTGTTGTGCGGTGTGCATGTTTAGTTAAATAAGGATCTGATATATTTTCTCTCAGTTTCTCAACCGATGGGTTTCAGATCTGACCTTGGATCCAACACTGGCTGCTTTTTACAGACTTAGAGCATGAAGCTCATGTTCCTCCCCATACCCATAATCTCCTCCCGTCCCCAGCAATACTTTATCTTTCATTTGCCACTCAAGAGTACAGATGTGATTCTCTGTCTCAGTTTTGGCTCAGTTAAGTTCCTTAATGTATTTCATTTCTCTCTTCTACTTAGTGTCTTTTGTTTATGGACTGATTATTGTTCTTGCCTTCCCGTACCAAAAAAACAAAAGAAAGTTTCCCTTAAGCCTTCTTCGCACTGAAACATGTGTTCCTGTCTTTACTAGTTGGCTAGCTAGTATTGCTTGATTGCACTGCAGTTGCTGGTATTTTTTTGGCATTTTATACATGTTTTCAGTGTATCCTACAGCTGTTGAAAGTTTTTGATTTTTCCTTTACTGTCAGGATCTGATGGTGTCTGTATCATTATGGATCATGGCTAGGTCTTTGGATCCATCTTCAGAATGGACTCTGCCAGTTGTTCCAGACATATGATCTGAGCTTCAAACTCCCCCTTCTCCCATAATGCTTCACTCCTTCTCCAACCCCTCAGATCTTGTTTGCACTTTACAGCACAGAATCGATTCCATTAGCCTCTGTTTCCTCCTCTTTCCTTTTATTAAAAAAAAAGAACTTCCCCGTAGCTATAATTTGTTTTAAGTTAACTTTACCTACAATAGTGTTGGTGCCTGTGAGTGCTCTGTGTGCGTGTGTGATGTTTTCAGCATGTCTGACAAAAGTGTGGGTTCGGACAAATCCCTCCGGTTTCAAACGGTGTGCTTCTTGTGGGCATAATATTCTCCATTTGGATGCCCACAAGAGGTGTGTGAATTGTCTTGGACCAGGGCACTTGGAGGTCCCGTGCAATATCTGCTCATCCTTCAATCCCTGCCCCCTTGCTGATTAGCAAAACAAATTATCTTTGAGGACTTCTTCATCCTCTAGAGCTCAGACAGCCATTCCTAAGAGCATGAGACCTCAGCTACCCTTGGGTCCAAAGCTTCTATTCCTGAGAAGCGCAAAAAATTGTTAGATCCATTGTCTTCGGTTCCCTCCTGTTCCTGTTTCTCTCTGGTTCTGAAAGGTTCTTCTAATCCAGTAGAGCTGGTGCCAGCCAAGACTTCTGCTGCGTCAGATCCTCAGGTCTGAGCAGTCTGTTGGATCCCATGGAAGTGGTGTGGATCCAAAGTTCCTCATCTCCGGAGCAAACCTCTTCGGGTCAGGCATGCCCAGATTGGAGATCCTGGAGCCATACTCCATGTCTGAGTAAATTTTCCTCCCCTGCCCTGACTGTCCAGACCAGTCTGTCTCCAGTCAGGTCCACATATTCCTCTGTCTCCTCTAGATCATATCTGCTGTTCCACTCCGACATGGATAGGATGATGCAGAGTTTTCTCAAAGCCCAGATCTAGCTGGGGATTTTGCCTTCTCTAAAACATGCTGGATCCGTGAGAATACCACCCCTGATACCACAACCTCCTCCTCCGATCCTACCCTCTGTTTCAGAGTTGTAGGACCTGGCTTTCCAGAGTGGACCATCGTTGGAGCACCGAATGTGCCTTTAA